>NW_027361743.1:50667500-50905000 GCF_039654945.1 Dendrobates tinctorius
GAGTACAGTGAACTCATTGTCATGTTCAAGAAACCAATCTGAGATGATTCGAGCTTTATGACATGGCGCATTATCCTGCTGAAAGTAGCCATCAGATGTTGGGTACATTGTGGTCATAAAGGGATGGACATGGTCAGCAACAATACTCAGGTAGGCTGTGGCGTTGCAACGATGCTCAATTGGTACCAAGGGGCCCAAAGAGTGCCAAGAAAAAATTCCCCACACCATGACACCACCACCACCAGCCTGAACCGTTGATACAAGGCAGGATGGATCCATGCTTTCATGTTGTTTACGCCAAATTCTGACCCTACCATCCGAATGTCGCAGCAGAAATCGAGACTCATCAGACCAGGCAACGTTTTTCCAATCTTCTACTGTCCAATTTCGATGAGCTTGTGCAAATTGTAGCCTCAGTTTCCTGTTCTTAGCTGAGAGGAGTGGTACCCGGTGTGGTCTTCTGCTGCTGTAGCCCATCTGCCTCAAAGTTCGACGCACTGTGCGTTCAGAGATGCTCTTCTGCCTACCTTGGTTGTAACGGGTGGCAATTTGAGTCACTGTTGCCTTTCTATCAGCTCGAACCAGTCTGCCCATTCTCCTCTGACCTCTGGCATCAACAAGGCATTTCCGGCCACAGAACTGCCGCTCACTGGATTTTTTTTCTTTTTCGGACCATTCTCTGTAAACCCTAGAGATGGTTGTGCGTGAAAATCCCAGTAGATCAGCAGTTTCTGAAATACTCAGACCAGCCCTTCTGGCACCAACAATCATGCCACGTTCAAAGGCACTCAAATCACCTTTCTTCCCCATACTGATGCTCGGTTTGAACTGCAGGAGATTGTCTTGACCATGTCTACATGCCTAAATGCACTGAGTTGCCGCCATGTGATTGGCTGATTAGAAATTAAGTCTTAACACACAGTTGGACAGGTGTACCTAATAAAGTGGCCAGTGAGTGTATATGATGTGGACATTTGTAATTATGCAAATTGTCTCTTCAGAGAGGAAGAGGACTAGAACTCTAGTGTCACCTATTGGAAGTAGCAATCCTAAAAGTCAATGTCGACCCTTTTAACGAGCCTTGTTACATAGGATAAAAGCCAAGTCAGAATCTCAATTTGCAGACACTGTGTTTCGGGGTACTGCCCCTAGTCAGTGCAAAGTGTGAGATCTGGTTTGGCTGTGAGAGAGGCATCTGACAGATATCCAAGAAGTATCATTTCTCCTTGCGGAGAGTGACATGCTAAGCATGTCGAGATGAGGAGACTAAAGCCGCAATGCTCCTCTGGGAAATATGCTAATTATGCAAATTGTCTCTTCAGAGAGGAAGAGGACTAGAACTTTAGTGCCACCTATTGGAAGCAGCAATCCTAAAAGTCAATGTCGACCCTTTAACGAGCCTTGTTACATGACTTAGGATAAAAGCCAAACCAGAATCTCAATTTGCAGACACTGTGCTTCTTTTAAAACCATTCAGGTTAGCTATAAACAACTCAATATAAGCTCATCAACTTAAACGTCGTTGTTTCAACTCTCATCATCATGGTTCATATTTATTTTAGTATAGCAAACCAAGGGTATACACAAAAAACATCCTAAACATCAATAAACAT
This sequence comes from Dendrobates tinctorius, assembly GCF_039654945.1. Classification (NCBI taxonomy): domain Eukaryota; kingdom Metazoa; phylum Chordata; class Amphibia; order Anura; family Dendrobatidae; genus Dendrobates; species Dendrobates tinctorius. Next base: position 50,669,114 of record NW_027361743.1, read on the forward strand.
CACTAAAATTCACTGATATTTGATCAGGTGCTGCCATTTTTTAAATTTCCAGACACCCTCTGCATCAGAACCACCACCGCCTTCGCTGTCTAATTTATAAATCAAGTATAATCTTGAAAGGATCAGCCCGACACACTTATTCACATATACATGCTTCTCTTTGAAAATTCCTAAATTCCTCATAACCCACAAACTCTGCATCACACAAGTCATAATTAACCATAGGTTTCTATTTTTCACACGACCACATGCACCAATTCCAAACATCGCAACACGCCAGTCAATAAAACTCACACCCGCTAACTCCTTACACAACCCACCTATATATTTCCACACACTGCATGCGTAATCACAGTCCCACATAGTATGCCACACAGTCTCACATCCACCACATCCTTCCCTCGGGCACACATCAGTTCTGGTCAGACCTCGTCTCTTCTGAACCTGTCGCACAGGCAAAATATTGTGCAAGGACATCCATACAATATCCTTTTGTCTATTAGACATCCGTGCGTTCCCAAACTCTTCCATGCAACCGAAACTTCATTCCCTCTTAACCCCACAATATTACATTCCACATCATTCTTACGTATTATTTTCATCACATTCTTAGCCATTCTAAAATCATTCATCGGCACACTCAGCAAATCATGCTTCCTCACAAACTTCTCAATCACCTCATACCAGACCGGACACTGGAAAGCAACAGGCACTCTAGCATCCCTCTTTCTCCAACATAAGCCATATAACATCCAACCAGCAGAAAAACTTGCCATATACGCTCACTTATTTCCTTTATTCATCAAAATAACAACAGTTTTGATATACTGAAGCCCCAGAAAAATCTCAATGTTTGGAAAGGCCATGCCACCATGGTGACACGCCTTAAAAAGACTTTCTGTCTTAAGTTTCTCTATTTTACTGCTCCAGAAAAAAGTAAAAACTAACTTTTCCACTCTTTCTATTTTCCTAAATGACGGTGGAAAAACTGTTGCAATAAAAAGCAAAATTGGAAGAATCACCGCTTTTATGACCAAAATCTTACCACTCAAGGTCAAATCTCTCAGTTGCCAAAAATTTAACTTACGCTCTATGCGCAAACCACACTCCTCCCAGCTCTCCTTACCTTCCAAGTCTGTATTAAATGATACTCCCAGCACTTTGATAGCACCCTCCTCACACTTTACCCCTCCATTTTAACCCTGTCATCCCAAAACATTTAAAACTACATTTATTCCAATTCACTCTAAAGCCAGATGCACCACAGAAAAACTCCATAAGCAACTTAACCCTACTCATAGACGCAACACTTTCACTCACAGCCACAACATCATCCATATATCCAAGAAATTTCACATACTTCCCACCACTCCCAGGTACCAACAAACCTCGCATCATTTTATCACGTCTCACCAAGCACAACAAGGGTTCAATCACACATACAAACAAGACGGGGGACATGGGACACCCCTGCCTTACACCAGACTTAATATTCACTTTCTCACTCAACCACCCATTAACAAGAAACTCACTTGACACACAGAATCATACAAAGACATTATCCCATTCACAAATTTTTAAGGAAATCCCATTCTCTCCAGAACTTTAAACAAAAACGCATGCGAGACCCTATCAAACGCTTTCTCAAAATCAACTGACAGAACGATACACTTCCGTTTCCTTCCCATGCAGTCTCCAATCAAATCCCTTAATAACAATAAGTTATCACTTCTCCCAGGCACAGCACACACTTGATCCTCATCCACAACACTACCAATCACCACATGCATACGATTCGCCAACAATTTGCTATAGATTTTGTAATCTGCATTCAACAATGTTATAGGTCTCCAATTCTCTAAACACTTTCTCTCACCTTTCTTATGCACAAGCACAACCACCCCCTCTTTCATTGATTCACACAACATACCACTCTCCCACATATACTTACATATCTCAGTCAAATCAGCACCCAGAAAATCCCACACCTTCACATAGAATTCTACCGGCAATCCGTCTTTACCTGGAGTCTTAGGCCTCTTTCACACTTCCGTTTTTGACAATCAGTCAAGATCCGCCGATTTGGGAAAAAAACGGATCCGCCATTTTTCTTTGCGGATCCGTTTTTTTCCCCATTGACTTTCATTATTGGTGGATTGCCGTCCGTTGCATCGGTTTTTGTACGGATCCGCGAAAATGTTGCTGTCCGTCAACATCCTGAAAGACTTCCAAACGGAGCTTGCAACGTGTTTTTGGCCAGCGGATCCTCAAGACACTGATTTAACCCGAAATTCTATCTGGGTGCCGGACAAAAACAAAAAACTCTCTCTCTCTCTCTCCTTTTCCAGGCTGCGATTCCTATAACATTCTTCATTTGGCGGATCCGTCAAAAAAACGGACGGGTGGCATCCGTTGTCATCAGTACTAAAACGGATCCGCTATCCGTCCTTTTGGCGGATTTTAACTGACACAAAAAACTGAAGTGTGAAAGAGGCCTTATTCTTTTTTGCACTCTTCATCACGTTTTGTACTTCTTCCATAATTACTTCCTCATTCAAAATATCACATTCTCCACTATCCAACTTGTTCTCTAACCCATTCAGCACTTCTGAAACAAGACCAGAATCAATCCATTTTTTATCATATAACTTGCTATAGAACCTATTCACCTCCTTCATCACATTCTCACCTGACACACACAAACCGTTCCTATCCAGGATTTTATACATATCAACCTTTCTCCCGTTCATTTTCTTAAAAAAAAGAACCTCGTGCACTTTTCATCTTTCTCAAGATGTTCTATTTTGGTGCGATAGATGATTTCTTTCCCTTTTTCATCCATAACACGCTTTAATTCACTCTTTGTTTCAGCCAGCAGATCAGACACATCTATCCCACTTTCTCGAGACTTCCTTAACCAGTCTAAACGCCTGTTTAAATCATTAAATCTACTCCAATAAATAGCAGCTTTTTTATAGCCCCATTTTTTGAAGAATTTTTTGCAACACATCTTAACCCAGTCCCACCAATCCAGCACACACGCAAAATCCCTTTTACATACTCTCCACTCTTTATACTTTATTTTTAATTCATTCATCACATCCTCATCTTCTAACAATCTTACATTCAGCTTCCAAACCCCACCCCCATACACATGGTCATCAATCGCACTAAACACACCTCTCAAACACTCATGTTCAGAAAAAGGTACAGCATTTTGTTCAAAATTCATACACAACATATTTTTGGAAAACAACATTTTATCTATCCTGGATGCAATACCACCCCTATCAGCATGGTACGTTGGCGGTGGTGGGATGCCAGATTTCAGAGCAGCAGCATCTAGAAGGGAAAAATCAGAAATAAGATTGGATAACTTTTTACCAGTTATGTCACAATTCCACTCTGTGACGCAATTAAAGTCTCCAAGTAAAACTGTAGGCATTTTTCCCGGAAGAAACAAACTTAATTTTTCCAAAAGAGCCAGACGTTCCTTTTTCCTGTCGTGTCCTGATGGACAATACACATTAATAATTCTAGCCTGCCACCCCCTATAGCTGACATGTACAATTATACACCTACCCACCTCTACCACCGTGTAGCTTTCTAAACTAATCTCCCTGTTACCCATTAATATCCCTACACCATCATTCCTATTAACACATGAGCCAGACCATACATGCTGTCCGTAAGGCCAGTCCTTATCGCTTGGAGAGTCCACAATCCCACATTCCTGAATACAAAAGATGTGAGCATTCATCTGTTTAATATAATCTAGAACGATTGCCCTCCTGAATTTGGATCTAATTTGCCTGACATTCAGGGACACAATGCCCCAACCAGCTTGGGGAGCCATAACATGACTGTGTTATTTACATGACGACAAACACGCCACTTCTTCTCCAGCCGTTTTCGTCTTCCATCTGGAACTGCAACTCCCTGAATCTGTTTACGTTTTCGGGAATGCCTAAAAAAGCATTGGTGTCAGGAGAGTAGACATTCTGAGTTTAACTACGTTCACTCACCGGACTTAAACCAACTTCACCGGGGTCTGCCCAATCCGTTCTGGGCTTCTTACAGGAAGTTTCAGGCTCCTCATCCTCAGAGGACCTCGCAAGAGTGAAGTCACATTGATCTCCACAACTGGCCAACTCCTTCTCAGTAGCAAACCAAGATACACTGGGGGTATTGCCAAGGGTACTCTCCAGCTCCCCCTCCCCACAGACATCAGACTGATGAGGGAGCTCACATTCAACATCAGCAACTTCCAAAGCTGCCACCTCTGGGCTGGGAGACTCCGTTTGGGGCAGGGCCTCCTCATGTGCATCCATGTCTTCAGGTTCCTCAATAAGATCCGAGTCTGAAACCTGTGGAATGTCAACAACAGCAGCAGGGGGTGCAGCTGCCCCACCTGAGACCTCAGTGTAAGACTTAGGACTGATCCTGGCCTTACAGTCCCGATACTTATGGCCCTCCTCACCACAAGCATTACACATAACAGGATTTGTGCAGTCTTTTGCCATATGGCCAGAAGCATTGCAATTCCTGCAAGTTGGCATCTCCTTGCAACTATCCTGGGTATGCCGGAAATTTTTACACCTCTTGCAATACATCGGGGCATCTGGAAAGAACAAAAAAACACTTTTTCCCAATTGAAAAATTAAGAGGGGGTAATGGATGCCTCCCGGGCCTTGGGGATCCATCCCAAATCTCACAAAAAATTTCTACTTCCCGGTCCAGAGCCCTTCTCCATTCAGGACCCTGTGGGAGTACTGAACATAAATGCAATGTCTTTTCAAAAATAAAGTAATGTCCTCCAGGGAAACAAAATGGTTGTGCATGAAAACTACAGGAAGGATATCTCCCTTAGAATACAGCACAGTAAAGGTAAGACCTTCCAGCAAAGGATTTGCAACTCCATTTTTCAGGGCAGTAAACAAATTCTGGCAAGCCGCCATAGAAGATAGCACCAATACATACCTGCCTTCCCTCCTAAACGCCTGCAGGCATATTATATCGGACTTCCAAATCTTCAGGATGTCATAAAACACCATGTTGACCAAATATCCCAGGGAAAAATGCAACTTCTTATCTTCAGCGATGTCAATCCTGAATCCATTTTTGACCGGGCTATCACCGGTCCCAGAGAATTGAAGTCGGACTCCCATCGTCCACAACTCCAAGGATCTCCTCCCTGAAACCTCCTGGCTATCTCCCAAAAGCAGCGACTGGCTTAAGCCACCGAAGTGGCGATGCCGGAAGGCCAAGAGACAGCACTCAAGGTATTCAGGAAACTTTGCACCTCGTCAGTGCAAAGTGTGAGATCTGGTTTGGCTGTGAGAGAGACATCTGACCGATATCCAAGAAGTATCATTTCTCCTTGCAGAGAATGACATGCTAAGCATGTGGAGATGAGGAGAATTAAAGCAGCAAAGGCCAGAGGAGGCGAAGAAGCTAAGAAGCGAAACGCGCGTTGAGGTCCCGCAGTCCACGTCACACCAAGGTTGGTTGGCCTCTGGCTTTATTTTACTATTATCTATCTCGCATATACTTTTCTCTTGGCTAAATAAGTACTAATGATAGCGCTTACACTTGATAAGTACTTTTTGCCCGTGGGTTAATCTGTAGGTCTGGGTTTAGGATCACTGTATTATGGGCAAACAATGGTAGCAGTCACATTTGACATCAGGCTATAATATTTTCTATCCGTAGTCTACTTTGTAGGTCCGGGTTTCGGATCACTTAATTATGTACTGTTGCACTTTACATGACTATTGAGAGGTATTTGTGTCTTTTTATATATATATATTTTCTGCACATCTTCCCCCTTTTGGTGGGTAATACTTTTTGAACACCATTTTGTTGCATTTTTTGAGGCTAGTTTTATTGGTACATGCGATTAAGTACTACGTTGCCACTTTTCCTCCCAACCCTCTCTGTGTGTTGCTACTTAGGTGTTGCTGATTCCCTTATGTATGAAATTTCTGATTAATTATTCATAATTTTGAATTTTATTATTGTCAGGAACACCGCACTGCACTTGCTCACTGTGCCAGTGCGGGTGTCCTGAGTACAAAGACAGTACTCACAGATACCTGTGGAGCAGGGCAGCAGCGGTGACGATGCGTGCTTCAGAGTATCAGGACCTGAAGCACATGACTGCTGGGGGCGTGGCCTAAGCTCCACAGATCTAGGAGCTGCAGGGAAACTCCTAGAAAGGTAACTACGGGGCAATGTTACCAAGGGGCATAGACAGAGACAGAAACCAGACGAAGCCAGGGTCAAAGCACCAGATAGCAATACAGTACCACGGGGTTTAGACAGAAAGGATAGTCAGGACGTAGCAATAGGTCAGAAAACCAGAACGGGCAATAGACGGTACAATAGGGACAAACTGTAACGGAGTAACGATAGCCAAGCCAGGAGGTCAGAACCGGAGAAGACACTACTACCAAAGCGAGAGACGGAGTACAGAGTGAGGGAACAGGCCGGGTCATACACGGGAATCAAACAAGCAACGCAGAATACACGCACACCAGGGGTCAGACACACCAGAACAACAGTATAGCTGACAGAGAACCCTGGTAAAGAGTGAGTATAAATACCCCTCCCAGATCCAGAAAGAGGCCACGAACACTTAACCCTGTGAGTGCAGGGCAAGAACCCTGTTCAAACCATGACAGTACCCCCCTCTTAATGGGGGGCCACTGGACCCCCAGGCTTGTCTGGGTATCTGGCGTGGAAAGCCCGCACCAGACGATCGGCATGCACCGAACTGGCCGGAACCCATGACCGATCCTCCAGAGAGTACCCCTTCCAGTGTATCAGATACTGGAGTCTCCGGCGCACCCACCGGGAGTCAACAATGCGCCCTACTTCATACTCCAGCTGCCCCTCTACCAGCACTGGCGGAGCATTTGATGAGGGATCCTCTCTCACCGTTCCCACAGGCTTTAACAGGGACCTGTGGAAGACATTAGAAATTTTAAAGGAGGTGGGCAGCTGCAGTCGGTAGGCTACTGGGTTAACAACCTCCACAACTTTGTATGGGCCAATGAACTTGGGGCCCAGCTTTATAGAAGGTATCTTAAGCTTGATATTGCGGGTGGATAGCCACACCTTCTCCCCTACTGCAAATGCTGGACCTGGCCCCCTCCTCCTGTCAGCAAACCGCTTATAGTTTTCCTGGACCTTGGAAATATTCCTCTGAACCTCCCTCCAAAGAATTCTAAGACGTTGTGTCACATCCTCAGCACCAGGACAACCTGAATCCATACGGGAAAACTCTCCAAAATGTGGGTTAAAGCCATAGTTGACCTGAAAAGGAGACTTCCCAGTAGACTGACTCACACGACCGTTGAATGCAAACTCTGCCATGGGCAATACCTCACACCAGTCCTCCTGCCTGGAAGAGGCCAAGCATCTCAGAATCTGCTCCAACGATTGGTTCGTGCGCTCCGTCTGTCCATTAGACTCTGGGTGGTAGGTAGAGGAGAAGGACAACGAAATCCCCAGCTTTTTGCAAAAAGCCCTCCAGAACCTGGCTACAAACTGTACCCCTCTGTCTGACACCACATTCATAGGCACTCCATGTAACCTAATTATATGCTGCATAAATAAGCGGGCCAGGGTTTCAGCAGATGGTAACGCGGGGAGAGGTACAAAGTGAGCTTGTTTTGAAAACCTATCCACCACCACCCATATCACCGAGTTGCCCCTGGAAGGGGGAAGATTTGTGATAAAATACATGGACAAATGTGTCCATGGTCTATCCGGAATTGGCAAAGGCACCAATTCCCCGGCCGGCCGGACCTGAGAACTTTTAGAACGAGCGCACACCCCACATGCAGTCACAAACTTTTTAATATCTGTTACCATAGAGGGCCACCAGAAAGCCCTCGCAATTGCCCCCCGGGTAGCTGCAATCCCAGGATGAGCACTCAACACAGAATCATGAAATTCCTGCATAAGTCCGAGACGGAAACGTTCCGGTACAAACAATTTACCCGGGGGTTTACCACCAGGAGCCCGAGCCTGGGCCTCCAAAATCCCTCTCTGTAACTCAGATGAGATTTCGGCCACCACTACTCCTGGCTGAAGAGTGGAGGAGGGAGGTTCTGGAGGGGACACCGAATCAAAGCTTCGGGATAAGGCATCAGCCTTGATGTTTTTAGATCCCGGGCGGAATGTGATGGTAAACTGAAAACGAGAAAAAAAAAGTGCCCACCGAGCCTGTCTGGGGGTCAATCTCTTGGCAGACTCGATATAGGCCAAATTTTTGTGATCAGTGATGACTGTAATGGGATGAACAGACCCCTCCAGGAAGTGCCTCCATTCTTCAAAAGCCAACTTTACCGCCAACAACTCTCTATTGCCGACATCGTAATTTCTCTCAGCAGAGGAAAATTTTTTAGAGAAGAAGGCGCAAGGCCTCAGGTTAGTAAGGGTAGGAGGGCCCTGAGACAAAACTGCCCCCACCCCCACTTCCGAGGCGTCAACCTCCACGACAAAAGGTCTTGACGGGTCGGGTTGTACCAATACAGGGGCTGAAGAAAAGCACTTTTTTAATGTCATGAAAGAGTTTTTTGCAGCTACAGACCAATTTTTTACATCAGCTCCCTTGAGAGTGAGGTCCGTTAGAGGCTTTACCACCTGCGAGAAGCCCTTAATAAATTTCCTATAAAAGTTGGCAAAGCCCAAAAATCGTTGCAACCCTTTCAAGTCATGAGGTTGCACCCACTCCGTAACAGCCTGGACTTTCTTAGGATCCATGCGGAACCCCTCTCCTGACACAATCAACCCCAGAAAGGATACTTCTTGCATGAAAAATGAGCATTTTTCCAGCTTGGCATACAAATGATTCTCCCTCAGTCTCATGAGAACCATCCGCAAATGGTGCAAGTGAGATTGACTGTCCACCGAGTACACCAGAATGTCATCCAAATAGATAACCACAAAACGACCGATTAAATCAGAGAAAATTACATTAATAAAATTCTGAAAAACAGCAGGAGCGTTGGTGAGACCAAAGGGCATAACCAAGTTTTCGAACAGCCCTTCAGTCGTCAGGAATGCTGTTTTCCATTCGTCCCCTTCACGGACTCTTATAAGGTTATATGCCCCACGTAAATCCAGTTTAGAGAACCACTTGGCCCCAGTGAGTTGGTTACATAAATCAGGAATTTGGGGGAGAGGGTATGTATTTTTCACAGTAATTTTGTTTAATTCCCGAAAGTCGAGGCACGGCCGCAAACCACCATCTTTTTTCTTAACAAAAAAGAAGCCCGCAGCCACAGGTGAAACAGAAGGCCTAATATGCCCTTTGCGGAGACTCTCAGTAATGTACTCCTTCATGGCTAGACGTTCGGGCCCGGACAAATTGAACAGGCGAGCCTTGGGTAACTTGGCTCCAGGGACTAGATTAATGGCACAATCAAAGGGTCTATGTGGTGGTAGCGCCTCAGCCTCACTTTCAGAAAATACGTCTTGAAAATCTTTCAGGCACTCCGGAATACCTTCCAGATCGACAGACGACACTGACACAGATTTTACTGGGGTGACAAGGGTTGTCAAGTTACAACATAGACCATTAGCCATACAACCCCACTGAATGATCTCCCCTGTGACCCAGTCAATAGTAGGATTGTGACGTTGAAGCCAAGGCATACCCAGTATCAGTCCAGCCGGCAGATTATTTATGACAAAACATCTTAATTTTTCCACGTGAGTGGAACCCACTTTCAGAGAAAAGGTATCAGTCATGAAACAAATTCCCTCCTGGGTGATAGGAGAAGAATCAATTGCCACAATTTTAACAGGATCTTTTAACCTGACTGTCCCTATCTTATGAAAAGTCACAACTTTGGCATCGATCAGATTAATAGAAGAACCACAGTCAACAAAGGCGGTAGTCCCAACCGGGCTGCCTGTAAGTTCCAGTTCCACCGGAAGCAGAATTTTAGTAAGCGAGTAAAAGGGTACCTGGGAGTCTGGGCAACCTCCTCGATTGTTACCCAGACTCAGTCGTTTTCCTGACGGCTTCCCTGAAGAAGGGCAAGAAGGACAGTTCCTTCTCCAATGTCCAGCGGATCCACAGTAAAAGCACAATTGGTTGTTTCTTCGGTGTCTCCTCTCTTTTTCCTCCAATGATGTGGCACCAACCTCCATGGGCTCAGGACTAGATGCAGAGTCTCTCAGATTGGAGAATAAAGGGGTCTCCTGCAGCATGACCCCTCTTGCCCGCAGCCTACGGTCCATGCGGACAGCCTGGATCATAGCGTCCTCCAAAGAATCCGGTGGAGGATGAAGGGCTAGGGCATCTTTCAAACGTTCGGACAGGCCTCTACAGAACAAACCCCGGAGGGCAGCGTCATCCCAGGAGACCTCCGCTGCCCAGCGTCTGAACTCAGAGCAGAACCATTCAGCAGAGTTCCTTCCCTGTGTCACACTCATCACCATATCTTCTGCCAGACGCACTCTATCAGGCTCATCATAAATGTGCCCCAGAGCCTCAAAGAACAAATTCACAGACATGCGTTCAGGAGCAGAGGATGAGAGAGAGAAAGCCCATGCCTGTGGAGCCCCCCGAAGTAGGGAAATGACGACCCCCACCCTCTGGAACTCATCCCCGGAAGAGTGGGGCCTCAGAGAAAAAAAAAGCTTGCATCCTTCTCTGAAAGACCTGAACTCCTTTTTATCCCCTGAGAAAAGGTCTGGCAATTTGACCGGAGGTTCTGGGAATGCCAATGACACATCTCTATCCCCAGCACAAGAATCCCCTGTAGAGGCAGCCCCCTGTACCGTATCCACCAACTGTTGCTGGGTCTGGGCCATCATGCGCTGTTCCACATTAAGTTTGTGGAACATTTGGGTCAGGTGCTTGACCTGATCAGCCAAGGCTTGTATGGGATCCATGAGGATAACACACTTTTTTTTTTTTTTTCTCAGAAGAAAAAAAAAAAAACTGAAATGGTCAGCTATAATGTCAGGAACACTGCATTGCACTTGCTCACTGTGCCAGTGCGGGTGTCCTGAGTACAAAGACAGTACTCACAGATACCTGTGGAGCAGGGCAGCAGCGGTGATGATGCGTGCTTCAGAGTATCAGAACCTGAAGCACATGACTGCTGGGGGCGTGGCCTAAGCTCCACAGATCTAGGAGCTGCAGGGAAACTCCTAGAAAGGTAACTACGGGGCAATGTTACCAAGGGGCATAGACAGAGACAGAAACCAGACGAAGCCAGGGTCAAAGCACCAGATAGCAATACAGTACCACGGGGTTTAGACAGAAAGGATAGTCAGGACGTAGCAATAGGTCAGAAAACCAGAACGGGCAATAGACGGTACAATAGGGACAAACTGTAACGGAGTAACGATAGCCAAGCCAGGAGGTCAGAACCGGAGAAGACAGTAGTACCAAAGCGAGAGACGGAGTACAGAGTGAGGGAACAGGCCGGGTCATACACGGGAATCAAACAAGCAACGCAGAATACATGCACACCAGGGGTCAGACACACCAGAACAACAGTATAGCTGACAGAGAACCCTGGTAAAGAGTGAGTATAAATACCCCTCCCAGATCCAGAAAGAGGCCACGAACACTTAACCCTGTGAGTGCAGGGCAAGAACCCTGTTCAAACCATGACAATTATATTTGGATAACAATAAAACCTATATTTTCTTTACTGCTCCTGGCTCCATTTGTTTTTGGGTTTATATGGCTTACAGATGCTGAGGTAAAATACTGTGTGAATGTGCTCTTAAGGGGAATCTTAAGGCTTCAGCATGCCAAAACATTTTGGACAATTGCAGTAGTAGCAGTAGTAGTAGTAATGTTCAAAACAATAGTAGTCCAATATGGCTAACCAGATTAATCAGTGTTTTTAGTATAAATTATATTACCACACGTCAAACAATTTACCAGTTGATGCCGTCGGTTCTAAGAAAACCACCAGACTCCGCATTCGTGATCCGTAGGTTTTTGAGTCTGTGTATTAGAATAATTAATTGAAAGGGGGTGTGTTCAAAATAATAGCAGTGTGGAGGTCAATTAGTGAGGTCAATCATCCTGTGAAGAAACAGGTGTGAATCAGGTGGCGCTTATATAAGGGTGAAGCCAGGACACGGTGTACATGTATTTCTCCTTGAAAGCCTGATAAATATGGATTGTTCGAGACATTGTTCAGAAGAACAGTGTGCTGTGATTAAAAAGTTGATTGGTGACGGTAAAACTTATAGAGAAGTGCAGACAGTGATAGGCTGTTCAGTTAAAATGATCTCCAATGCTTTAGAATGGAAAGCCAAACCAGAAAGACGTGGGAGAAAACGGAAGACTACCATTCGAATAGGTGAAAGAATAGCTAGAATGGCAAAGGCTCAGCCAATGATCAGCTCCATGATGACCAAAGACAATTTCAAGTTACCTGTGAGCCCTGTGACAGAAGACGCCCGTGTGAAGCTAATATATTAGCAAGAAGTTCTCGCAAAGTCCCACTGTTAAAAAAAGACATGTACTGAAGCGGATACAATTAGGCAAATAACATGTCAACTGGCCTAAAGAGAAATGGAGAAACATTTTGTGGACTGATGAAAATAAACTTGTTCTTTTTGGGTCAAAGGGCCGTAGACGGTTCATCAGACAACCCCCAAACTCTGCATTAAAACCACAGTACACTCTCAAGTCAGTGAAGCATGGTGGTGCAAGCATCATGATATGGACATGTTTCTCTTACTGTGGTATCTTACCTATTTACTGCATACCAGGGATCATGGACCATTTTGCAGATGTTAAAGCACTTGAAGAGGTCATGTTGCCTTACGCTGAAGAGGTAATGCCCTTGAAATGGGCGTTTCAACAAAACAATGACCCTAAACACCAGTAAACAAGCAAAATCTAGGTTCCAGTCCAACAAAATTGAGGTTATGGAGTGGCGAGCCCAATCCGTGGACCTGAATCCGATTAGAACACTTGTGGGGTGACATAAAAAATTCAGTTTCTGAGGCAAAGCTAACAAATATCAAAAAATCGTGGAATGTGGTCAAAGCATCCTTGGCTGGAATAACAGGTGACAGGGGCCAGAAGTTGGGTGACTCTATGCAACATAGATGTGAAGCAGTTCTAAAAACTGTGGGTAACAACTAAATGTTAGGTTAGTGATTCACAGGAATGCTACATCCTCAAAACACATACTGTGAGTTTGTAAAGACAAATGCAGACACTGTTATTTTTTACAAAAGCCCAATCTTAATTTTTTTGTTATTTTCTGTAAAGTAGTTAAACATTATATACATTTCTCTTCATGTTTTGAATTAGAAAACAGTGTGCAATGTTCCCAATGCTGGAAATAAAAACTAGTGTAAAGATTTTGTGATTAACTCATGCTTTTGAACACACTGCTATTATTTTGAACACTACTGTTTATGCTTCCAACTTTGTAGGAACAACTTGAGAAGGCCTTTTCTGTGCCAGGATGACTGTGTCCAAGTGCATAGCGCGAGGTCCATAACGGCGTGGTTGGGTAAGTTTCATATTGAAGAACTTGAATGGCCGCACAGTGCTGATCTCAACCCCATAAGAGACCTTTGGGGTGAACTAGAATGGAGAATGTGAACCAGGACTTCTCATCTAACATCAATGTCTGACCTCATCAATGCTCCTTTGGATAAATGTGCAAAACTTTCCAGAAACACACTCCAAAATCTTCTAGAAAGCCCCAATAGATTGAAAGTGGTAATAGCTGCAAAGGTTGGACTAACTCCCCACGAATGGCTATGGATTTTGAATGGGATGTCTTAAAATCTTATAGAGGTATAATTGTCCCAATAATTTTGTCCATAAGTAAAGTTATTACACCTTGCCTGTATGTTTTATTCTATTAACTAGTCAAGCTGCTAAGTCTTTGATCGGACTGTGAGTGGGTGGCCCTTCATGACCAGCAAGGATTTTCATTTGGAAGAGCAGCAAGTGCTTGACGTCATACTTCTTTATTCAACATGGATACTCGCAGAGTCAAACTTGAGTATTAGTAATGTTTGTGATTAATTGAAAATGACAGTGTCTGCACCTGGTTTTAATTCCAGTGTCTGTGAGTGGATTTTCTTACTGTGTTTATTGTCTTGAAGGTTACGATGGGAACCTTTCTTGCAGATTCTGTAATTTTCAGTGCAGAAAATAGCACAGCTTGTGACCATTTTTTCCAGTAGAATAAAGCACACCATTATTGATACCCAAAAGACCCAATTATGGTCGATTAGGTCTATCTGACACCATTTTTGTCCATCATATGATGGATTTGGCTGCTACATGAAATAGATCTTTTAGTTTCTTTGCTGGAATTCCTAATGCAGATGTGATCATACAATACCTACAGCAGCAACATATTATTTTAGGGCCAGAGACTTAGAACTGATTAGCTGAACTTTTATCCCTTCTGAAAGACATCCAAGAATCTTTCTTTATCACCAGCCAGCATTTCGAAAATACAAGGAAAGCTCATAAACGTATCAGAGCTCCACATTATTATAAAAGATGATCTCTCTGCAGCCAAGTTCATTTCAAAGGCTCGCTGTCTCCGTTCTCCATGCTAACCCCAAACGTATATATATCCAAGGTCGTCAGAAATAAGAGGTTTTGGACCTAGATTGTTTAGTCCGCGAAAAATGTAAGACTTGATAACTGGAGTTATTATTGCAGTGATCCATGAAATGTTCTCAGTTGTAACGTACATGACAAGTGAACAGCAGCTTCTTTTTAACAAGTAACTTGTGATTGTCTAGTCATTAACTTTTCTTAGAGGTTATTGTCTGAACTTCAGTGAGAAAGTGGCACTAACTTTATTTTTTAAAAACAGATAATCTCATAAATCTTTTGAAATAACATTCATTCACATACAGTATATCACCTCTATAGCTTCTTGTTTGGAGACTGTTCTATGAGACAAAACTGCCAACAATATAATAACGTTTTATGGGAAGTTGAAGTAAACCAAAGTCAATTAATGATGACCTGCATCGACATTTCATCTGTTAGGGTACCGTCACATTTGGTGACGCACCATCGCTCCCGACAACTCTAGTGCGTCGCTACGAGGTCGCTGGTGAGATGTCAAACAGTCAAATCTCAACAGTGATGCAGCAACGATACAGAGCGATACGACGGTCGCTGTGACCCTGTCTCTCAAACCTGTAGTATTGAGGTCTTTCGTCGTTGTCCCTGTCAAACACAGCAATGCATGCTGGCCAGCAGGACACCAGTGATCAAAAAATGGCCCAGGACATTAGAGCACGATCAGCGACATCGCAGCAGGGACCCGATCGCCACTGTGTGTCTCACATGGCGAGATCGCTGTTGCGTCACAAATCGGTGACGCAACAGCGATCTCGCTAGCAATCTCGCTATGAGAGACGGGGGCTTTAGACTCTCAATCCAACCCTCTGGTATTCATACTACAGCCAGTAAGAAGAGAAGAATTACACATGCATGTGATATCCAATGGTCTCCAGGGCTTCCCGGAATGTTCGTATAATTATGCACTTCATTGAGTATAGGCATTTCATACATAAATGTAGGCGTTTCACATATAATCATACGCAGCTAGAAATTTTGCTAAGAGAAAAAAAATCGCTCCTTCAGTCCAACCAGCTTAATGACACCCCTTACAAGGCTTCTTTGTTTTAGTTCTCACACGAGAACTAACACACCCTAAGGCCATGTTCACATGTTGCCTTTTTTTTTTTAATAAAAATTAAAAGCTGTTTTTTACAGTATCAGCAAAATTGAGATTTCAGAAATATCATGCATGCTTGTTTTTTTTTTCATAACTGAATTGGAAAACTGCTGCCTTTTTACAACTGCAGCATGTCGCTTTTTCAACACTTTTTCAAAGTTTTTACACCCATAGAAAGCAATGAGTAAGTCCAAAGACGCAGTAAAAAGCGTTGCCATAAATTTTTGCAGCGTTTGAAACCCTTTTATTTTTGTGACTTTTCCTAAGTTTAAATCAAAGTATCTTGTTCTCCGCACCTGCACCTAAGCATGGCTGTTAGTATGATTTAATTAAATTAGACATCAAATCATAAATCAACTCAATACACTGCCAGTGGCTTGCTAAAATATCCATGACCCCCTTGTTTTTTTTACCTATTTTGTTACATTACATCCTGTGTTTAAATATTTTTGTAATACAATTTTAGTGTGATGCTGTAAAGGGGTTAAGTTAAAAATGTTCATTGTTATATTTATGACTTTTTGCTAAATGGTATTGCTACATGTTTACATGTAATACCTCATGTATGATATGGGACTGCTACCACTTCTGGGTATTACATTTGCCTTGTCTTCACATTTTATTGTTCTTACTTGCGCATAGTTGTGATAACGTTTACTGCATTTCATGTCCAGTATAGGGAAAGCGTATTGCTCTGGTTTAGACACTAGAGGGGGGCACTCTACTATACAGAACAGTTAGTAGGTAGTATAGGGTTAAGTGTAGGCAGTGCTGCTGGGAGTTAAGGTTAGAGCAGAAGGAAAGATAGTCAGACGTAGCCAGGGTGCCCGAAGTGTCCACATGGGCTATAGGCTCAGGACGGCTCGGCAGCCACATAACGTTAAGCAGCGACAGCCTACATTATCCACGGCCACTGGGCATCATTGCAGTGGGCCTGTACAGTAGGAAGAAGATGTGGCGACTCATAGCCTGGGAGGATGCCTTTAGGGCTGGAGTCAGTTGGAGTGAGGAACAGAAGGAAGTTGAAGCTTCACAGGGAACGGTACAGACGGGTCGGATGCTTTTCCAGTGGCAACCAAACCGGGTGGCGGATGATTTCAAGTCTGGGGCGATATAGGCAGAAGGAATTGTCATCATGGCAAGGTTAGGCCAGGAAGAAACTAGGAAGCAGTCCAAGATGGTTCGGTCCGGACATGTGCCACAAGGAAGCATCAGCACAGTAGGGACAGCTGAGGAAACAAGTGAAGTTGAATGTGTACCCCATGATGTGCCAACTGTGGATATAGTGTGTGAAATCATAAATAAAGAAAATATTCAAGTTACTCTGACTGTGTCTCGATTACTGGGGGTTGCCTCAGAGAAGGGTTATCGCCGCTTGGGAAGTGCCCAGGGGGACCCGAACCTGAAGACGCAGGTATGCTGAGCAATGGATTACAGTTTTCTGTGAGGGAAGGTCGGGACACGGACTATAGTCCTGGCCTCCCCTTACAATGCATCAGCTCTAATTAGTCTAAGTTGGTGATGTGAAGTGAGAAAAAAAATAGGCATAAATTAAATTTATGGGATCAAGTAACTAAAAATTGGCATGTGCATATGTATTCACCCCTTTTGCTATGAAACCTCTGAAAAATTCTGGTGCAAGCAATTACCTTAATAAGTCACATGCTTAGTGAAAGGAAGTCCACCTGTGGGCAATCTGTGTTACATGGTCTATCAGGATATACACTTTACTTTTTCTGAAAGGCCACAGAGGCTGGAACATCATTAAGCAAGAGGCACCACTAGCCAAACACCATGAATACCAAGGAGATCTCCAAACAGGTCAGGGACAAAGTTGTTGAAAAGCACAAGTCAGGGTTGGGTTATAAAAAAACAAAAATATCCCAATCTCTGAGGATCCCCTGGAGCACCAGCAAATTCATTATCATCAAATGAAAAGAACATGGTACCACGACAAACCTGCCAACAGAGGGCCGCCCACTAAAACTTTCAGCCTAGGCAAGGAGGACATTAATCAGAGAGGCAGCACAGAGACCAAAAGCATCCCTGATAGAGCTGCAGAGTTCCCAGTCATAGACTGGAGTATCTGTCCTTATGACCGCAATAAGCCATACATTCCATGGAAGTGGCCTCTTTGTAACATTGGGCAGAAAAAGCCTTTAATTACCAAAAAAAATTGTAAGGCTCGTTTTGAGTTTGCCAAAAGGCATGTGGGAGACTCCCCAAATGTATGGAGAAAGGTGCTGGGGTCACATGAGGCCAAGATTGAACTTTTTGCCCACCAAGGTAAATGCTATGCCTGACACCAACACCATCCCCACAGTGAAACATCGTGGTGGCAGCATCATGCTGTGGGGATGTTTTTCGGCATCAGGGACAGGGAAAATGGTCTGAATCAAGGGAAAGATGGATAGTGTGAAATACAGGAACTTCTTGAGCAAATCCTGCTTGAGGTGTGACTGGGATGGAGGTTCACCTTCCAGCAAGGCAAAGACCCAAAGCATACTGCTAAAGCAACACTCGAGTGGTTTAAGGAGAAATATGTAAATATTTTGGAGTGGCCTAGTCAAAGCCTATACATTAATCCAATTGAAAATCTGTGGTTAGACTTAAAGATTGCTGTTCACTAGAGGAAACCATCTAACTTAAAGGAGCTGGAGCAGTTTTGCCTTGAGGAATGGGCAAAAATCCCAGTGGCAAGATGTGGAAAGATAAGAAAAACACGTTAGATTATACTCACCAGAGGGGGCGGTCTGGTTCGATGGGTGTCGCGGTCCGATCCGGCGCCTCCCATCTTCATACGATGCCGTCCTTTTCTTCCCTTCCTGTAGTGGCTCCGGCGCAGGCGTACTGCTCTGCCCTGTTGAGGGCAGGGCAGAGCAAAGTTCTGCAGTGCGCAGGCGTCATGAGAAGTCTGGCGCCTGCGCACTGCAGTATTCTACTCTGCCCTCAAGAGGGCAGAGCAATGCGCCGGAGCCACTACAGGAAGGGAAGAAGAGGACGGCATCGTATGAAGATGGGAGGCGCCGGACCGCGACACCCATCAGACCGGACCGCCCCCTCCGGTGAGTATAATCTAACGTGTTTTTCTTATCTTTCAGGTTACATCGGGGGCTTATCTACAGCATTACAGAATGCTGTAGATAAGCCCCTGATGTCAATGCCAGCAGCTGATAGGCCAAAAAAAGGGTGAAAGATTCCCTTTAACACTACAAAAAAGTGTGTCAAAATTTTGACCAATTTTTTTTTCTTATTAAAAATAAACTTGGTTTCAAGAGACCTAGCAATTGCAAAATGTATGTGTAAGGTGTGCGGTAAGGTACGGGGAAGTGAAAGTGCTGATGATGGTGCACACAGATGCTGAGGACGTGGGGCAGGTGCAATAATGCTTTTTGCTGGAGCACAAGAAACACGCCCATCCACGACACAAAGGTACCTGTCCCACGACACAATGGTTCCTGTCCCACTTTGCAAGAAGGCACGGGACACCACTTCTGAAGCCAGAACAGTGCGAACAGGTGGTCAGTTGCATAGTAGATAATGCTTCCAGCAGGCTTGGCAGCACCACCCAGTCTTCCACACCATCCAGTCTCACCAGCCTATAGTCTGGATCACTGAATCCTCAACCTGATCCTCCTTCCTCCCACCATGTTGAGTCCCATGAGACTAGTGATCCCAGGAGACTAGTGATCCCACACTGGGACACTCTGAGGAGCTCTTTTCAACAACATTTCTTGATTGTGGCCTCTCAACCTGCATGCTCAAAAAGGGACAAAAGGACATGCTGTTTAATGATGCACAAAACATAGAGCAGCCACAACCACAAGAAGATGACGGTGAGGAACTGCAAATTGTGGCTGAGGAAGATGATGATGATGAGAAACAATTCCCGCTGTTAAATAAGGAGAACCAGGGTGCGGGGTGTTGAAAGAAGAGGTAGTGGATAACAAAGTCACCGACCAAACCTGGGAAACTGGCATGCATATTTTTCTCAACTCACATTACCAACTTGGACTAGAGCTGATGCATCACACACACATTGGATTACGAAAATATTTAAACAAAGGTAGTAATGTAGCAAAATAAGTAAAAAGCCAAGGGGCTGAATACTTTTGCATGCCACTGTACATGCATTTAGAATTAAAGTTCAAGTTTGCACGGTGTCTCAGTGGTTAGCACTGCAGCTTTGCAGCATTGGAATCCTGGGTTCAAATCCCACCAAGGACAACATCTGCAAGGAGTTTGTATGTTCTCCCTGTGTTTGTGTGGGTTTCCTCCCACATTCCAAAGACATACTGATAGGGATTCTAGATTGTGAACCCCATCGAGGATGGTGCTGATAATGTCTGTAAAGTGCTGTGGAATTAATGGTGCTATGAGTAAAATAAATAAATAGGTTTGTGAGCTAAAACTTAAAAAAGACTTTTCTATGCAGTTTCTTAGCTTTATTCACTGGTAAAAGTGCATTTTTTTTTAACAAAGTGCTTTTGGTAAGATCCTAAGCAGTATCAGGCTGGTATTTTTCTTTAAGGTTCGCATGCCATGTGTTATTATCAGTATCAGGCCTCACCATACAGCACATCATGTGGTTGGAGAAGGTACTGCAAGAAAAAAAAATTCAATGGTTTAATTCAAACATAATCATATGTGTTTTTATGTTGCTTATATTATATAAAATAAAAAAATTGTTCGATAACACTTTTAATCATGCATTCTCAATATACACTGCTCAAAAAAATAAAGGGAACACTAAAATTCCACATCCTAGATGTCACTGAATGAAATTTTCCAGTTATAAATCTTTATTCATTACATAGTGGAATGCATTGAGAATGCTAAAACATAAAAATGATCAATGTAAATCAAAATTAATATTCAATGGAGGTCTGGATTTGGAATGATACTCAAAGTCAAAGTGGAAAATCAAATTACAGGCTGATCCAACTTCAGTGGAAATGCCTCAAGGCAAGGAAATGATGCTCAGTAGTGTATGTCACCTCCACATGCCTGCACGACCTCCTTTCAATGCCTGGGCATGTCCCGATGAGGCACTGGATGTTCTCCTGAGGGATCTCCTCCCAGACCTGAATTAAAGCAATAGACAACTCCTGGACAGTCTCTGGTGCACAGTGGTGTTGGTGGATAGAACGAGTCATGATGTCCCAGATGTGCTCGATTGGATTAAGGTCTGGGGAAAGGGCAGGCCAGTCCATAGCATCAATGCCTTCATCATGCAGGAACTGCTGACACACTTCAGCCACATGAGGTTTAGCATTGTCATGCATCAGATGGAACCCAGAGCCCAGTGCACCTGCATGTGGTTTCAAAATGGTGCCTAATGCAGCCAGGGTACCTCTGGATAGCACATGGAGGGCTGTGGTTCCCTTCAAAGAAATGCCTCCTCACACCATTACTGACCCACTGCCAAACCAGTCATGCTGGAGGATGTTGCAGGCAGCAGAACATTCTCCGCAGTGTCTCCAGACTCTGTCATGTCTATCACAAGTGCTCAGTGTGAACCTGCTTTCATCTGTGAAGAGCACAGGGCATCAAATCTGCCAAACACTGTTCTCTGGCAAACGCCAATCGTCCTGCACGGTGTGGGGCTGTGAGCACAACCCCATCTGTGGACGTCAGGCACTCAGACCATCCTCATGGAGTCGGTTTCTAACCATTTGTGCAGACACATTCACATTTGTGGCCTGCTGAAGGTCATTTTGCAGGGCTCTGGCAGTGCTCCTCCTGTTCCTCCTTGCACAAAGGCTGATGTAGCGGTCCTGCTGCTGGGTTGTTGCCCTCCTATGGCCTCCTCCACGTCTCCTTGTATACTGTCTCCTGGTAGCGCCTCCAGCCTCTGGACACTATGTTGACAGACACAGCAAACCTTCTTGCCATAGCTCGAATTGATGTGCCATCCTGGATGAGCTGCACTACCTGAGCCACTTGTGGGTTGTGGAATCCGTGTCATGCTACCATGAGTGTGAAAGCACAACCAACATTCAAAAGTGACCAAAACATCAGCCAGAAAGCATTGGTACTGAGATGTGATCTGTGGTCCCCACCTGCAGAACCACTCCTTTATTGAGGGTGTCTTGATAATTGCCAATAATTTCCATCTGTTGTCTATTCTATTTGCACAACAGCATGTGAAATTGATTGTCAATCAGTGTTGCTTCCTAAGTGGACAGTTTGATTTCACAGAAGTTTGATTCACTTGGAGTTATATTCTGTTGTTTAAGTGTTCCCTTTATTTTTTTGAGCAGTGTATAATTCTATTTACGGTATATCTCTTTTACTGAGAGTTTGAAGTCTGTTTGTGTGTTATGTAACTAAATGTGGAAAATTCCTCTTCAGTCAATCATTCCGTACATATGGTTTTGGAGGTGCTGAATGCTGAGGTTTCAATGTGGATATATTAATAACAATCCTCAGTGTCATTTAAAAGCTTTCTAACAAAAACCTTGCTTTCTGTAGAGATAAAATTTATGTTCTGCTACCACTGAACCTGGAATATCACTGTTCTTTTGGGGGGTTTTGAGAGTTTGCAACAGTTCATGTAAAGAACATATCTATAGCTGTGGCAAAACTGCTCCAGCTTCTTCAAGTTAGATGGTTCCCTCTGGTGAACAGCAATCATCAAGTACACAGATTCTCAATTGGATTAAGGTCTGGGCTTTGAGTAGGCCACTTCAAAACATTTATACGTTACCCCTTAAACCACTCAAGTGGTAAGCAGTATGCTTTGGGTCATTGTCCTGTTGGCAGATGAACCTCCATCCCAGTCTCAAATCACTTCAGACTGAAGCAAGTTTTGCTCAAGAATATCCCTGGATTTCACACCATTCATCTGCCTCTTGACTCAGACCTTTTTCTCTGAATAAGTTCCCTATAGCAAGACGCTGCCACCACCATGTTTCAATGTGAGGTGATGAGCTGTGTTGGTTTGGCACCAGATATAGAGCTTACCTTGGTGGCCAAAATGTTGAATATTGGCCTCATCTGACCACAGCACCTTTCTCCATACATTTGGGGAGTCTCCCGCATGTATATTGGCAAACTCAAAATGAGCCTTACAATTTTTTTGTGTAAATAAAGTCTTTTCTGCCCATTCTTCCATGAAGGCCATCTCTATGTAGTGTACGGCTTATTGTGGTCCTATGGACAAATACTTCAGACTCTGCTTGGGAACTCTTCAGCTCCTTCAGTGTTACCTTTGGTATCTGTTCTATCTCTGTAATTAATGCCCTCCTTGCATGTGCTGGGAGTTTTGATGGTGTCCTCTTTTGGCAGGTTTGTTGCGGTTTCATGTTATTTCCATTTGTTGATTATGGATTTGATGGTGCTCTGGTGCTCCAAGGGATCATCAGAGATTGATATATTTAACCTGACTTGTACTTCTCAACAAATTTGTCCTTGACTTGTTTGGAGATCTCCTTGGTCTTCATGGTGTTGTTTGGAAATCTCCTTGGTCTTCATGGTGTTGTTTGGAGTGCTCCTTGAACTTCATGCTGATGTTTGGATATCTCCTTGGTCTTCATGGTGTTGTTTGGAAATCTCCTTGGTCTTCATGGTGTTGTTTGGAGTGCTCCTTGAACTTTATGCTGATGTTTGGATATCTCCTTGGTGTTCATGGTGTTGTTTTGAGATCTCCTTGGTCTTCATGGTGTTGTTTTGAGATCTCCTTGGTCTTCATGGTGTTGTTTTGAGATCTCCTTGGTCTTCATGGTGTTGTTTTGAGATCTCCTTGGTCTTCATGGTGTTGTTTTGAGATCTCCTTGGTCTTCATGGTGTTGTTTGGAAATTTCCTTGGTCTTCATGGTGTTGTTTGGAAATATCCTTGGTCTTCATGGTGTTGTTTGGAGTGCTCCTTGAACTTCATGCTGATGTTTGGATATCTCCTTGGTCTTCATGGTGTTGTTTGGAGTGCTCCTTGAACTTCATGCTGATGTTTGGAAATCTCCTTGGTCTTCATGGTGTTGTTTGGAGTGCTCCTTGAACTTCATGCTGATGTTTGGATATCTCCTTGGTCTTCATGGTGTTGTTTTGAGATCTCCTTGGTCTTCATGGTGTTGTTTGGAGATCTCCTTGGTCTTCATGGTGTTTGGTTAGTGCTGCCTCTTGTTAATGGTGTTGCAGCCAATGTGACAATTAGATTGCACACAGGTAGACTTCCTTTGATTAATCACGTGACTTATGAAGGTAATTGCTTGCAACAGAAATTTTCAGAGGCTTCATAGCAAAAGGCGTGAATACATATGCATATGCCAATTTTTAGTTGCTTGATTTCATAAATTTAATTTTTGCCTATATTTTTCTCACTTCACTTCACCAACTTAGACTATTTAGTGCTGATGCATCTCACACAAATCGAATTACAAAAATATTTAAAAACAGGTTGTAATATAACAAAATAGGTAAAAAGTCAAGGGGTGAATACTTTCGCAGGCCACTGGACATTCATGTAGACATATGCTTAGGGCTTATTTGTGCTACTGATTGAGATATGTTTTCTTATAGAAATCTACACCATTAAGTGCTGTTGCCTTTCTTTGGTTCCCATGTAATTGTAATGCTTGGGGTCATATAGAAAATATTACTACCAAATGTCAGTATATTTTTGTTGGTATTTTACATAAGTAATTGAGATCCAAAAAAAGAGTTGAACCTACACAGAAAAAATTTCTAAGACTCCTGATATTAATTTATAAATTGAATTAAGTACTGATCGTGATCCAACTATTGCCATGAAAAAATTGACTAAGGGTCAATACAGTCGTATCACAGCTGAGTACCACTTCTGAATTGTACAGGGTAGTACCAGGGCAATATGACTCCTATAGGATCAAACTGTATCTTTGTATACCTCTGATTCTATATGGAGGGTTTTTTGTTTATTTAAATTCTAAAGTGTTAGCATTTTTTGGCATTCTATATTAAACACCATATGACAGAACCATTCAGTCTTGAGAAGAAAAACTTAATATTTGAAATCAAATGGACGCGCTATAGAGCACCTTTATCCCCATACTGCAGTGTGCATGATCGCCTTATTCCTCTTACTTTAAAACTACTTGTACATGTTTATAGCTGACACCTAATTACAAAGACAGTTTGGTTGAATAGATACCTCCCTATGTTTCCTGCAACTTTCCACCCAATAGAGAATAGATGTTATCTAGCCAAGTAATCACCTATTTGTAGGTATAGCTTCAAACCCTCATGGATTCAGTGGGACTGTCCCGATTTGAGAACGCAGTCCTGACTTTTAACCCCTTCATGAACCAGCCTATTTTAACCTTAATGACCTGGCCATTTTTTGCAATTCTGACCAGTGTCCCTTTATGAGGTAATAACTCTGGAACGCTTCAACGCATCCTAGCGATTCTGAGATTGCTTTTCGTGACATATTGGGCTTCATGTTCATGGTAAATTTGGGTCGATAATTTTTGCGTTTATTTGTGTAAAAATCAGAAATTTGGAGAAAATTTAGAAAATTTTGCAATTTTCAAATTTTGAATTTTTATTTTGTTAAACCAGAGAGTTATGTGACACAAAATAGTTAATAAATAACATGTCCCACATGTCTACTTTACATCAGCACAATTTTGGAACCAAATTTTTTTTGTTAGGAAGTTATAAGGGTTAAACGTTGACCAGCAATTTCTCATTTTTACAACAAAATTTACAAAACCTTTTTTTTAGGGACCACCTCACATTTGAAGTCACTTTGAGGGGTCTATATGGCAGAAAATACCCAAAAGTGACACCATTCTAAAAACTGCACCCCTCAAGCTACTCAAAACTACATTCAAGAAGATTATTAACCCTTCAGGTGTTTCACAGGAACTAAAGCAACGTGAAAGGAAAAAATGGACATTTTAATTTTTCCAACAAAAATTTTCTTTTAGCATCAATTTTTTCATTTTCACATGGGCAACAGGATAAAATGGATCCTAAAATTTGTTGGACAATTTCTCCTGAGTACACTGATACCTCATATGTGGTCATAAACCACTGTTTGGGTGCACGGCAGGGCTCAGAAGGGAAGGAGCGCCATTTGACTTTTTGAATGGAAAATATGCTGGAATATTTAGCGGTTGCCATGTCGCATTTGGAGAGTCCCTGTGTGCCTAAACATTGGAGCTCCCCCACAAGTGCCCCGTTTTGGAAACTAGACCCCCCAAGGAACTTATCTAGATGCATAGTGATCACTTTGAACCCCCAGGTGCTTCACAAATTGATCCGTAAAAAAAAGTACTTTTTTTTCACAAAAATTTTCTTTTAGCCTCAGTTTTTTCATTTTCACATGGGCAACAGGATAAAATGGATCCTAAAATTTGTTGGGCAATTTCTCCTGAGTACACCGATACCTCATATGTGGTCATAAACCACTGTTTAGGCGCACGGCAGGTCTCAGAAGTGAAGGAGCGCTATTTGACTTTTTGAATGGAAAATTAGCTCCAATCGTTATCCGACACCATGTCGCGTTTGAAGAGCCCCTGTGTGCCTAAACAGTGAAAAACCCCCACAAGTGACCCCATTTTGGAAACTAGACCCCTTATGGAACTTATCTAGATGTGTGGTGAGCACTTTGAACCCCCAAGTGCTTCACAAAAGTTTATAACGCAGAGCCGTGAAAGTAAAAAATATTTTTTTTTCCTCAAAAAATTATTTTTTAGTGCGCAATTTTTTATTTTCACAAGGGTACCAGGAGAAACTGGACCCCAAAAGTTGTCCAGTTTGTACTGAGTACGATAGTACCCCATATGTGGGGGGGACCACTGTTTGGGCACTCGTCGGGGCTCGGAAGGGAACTAGTGACATTTTGAAATGCTGACTTTGATGGAATGGTCTGCAGGCATCATGTTACATTTGCAGAGCCCCTGATGTACCTCAACTGTGGAAACCCCCCACAAGTGACCCCATTTTGGAAACTAGACCCCCCAAAGAACTTATCTAGATGTGTGGTGCGCACCTTGAACCCCTGAGTGCTTCACAGAACTTTATTACACAGAGCCGTGAAAATAAAAAATCATTTTTTTTTCTTAAAAAAAATGATTTTTAGCCAGCAATTTTTTTTTCACAAGGGTAACAGGATAAGTTGGACCCCAACAGTTGTTGTCCAGTTTGCCCTGAGTACGCTGATACCCTATATGTGGGGGGGACCACTGTTTGAGCACAAATCGGGGCTCAGAAGGGAAGTAGTGACATTATGAAATGCTGACTTTGATGGAATGGTCTGCGGGTGTCATGTTACATTTACAGAACCCCTAATGTACCTAAACTGTGGAACCCCCCCGCAAGTGACCCATTTTGGAAACTAGACCCCCCAAGGAACTTATCTAGATGTGTGGTGAGCACTTTGAACCCACAAGTACTTCAAAGAAGTTTATAACGCAAAGCTGTGAAAATAAAAAATCAGTGTTTTCCTCAAAAAATGATTTTTTAGCTCGCTAATTTTTATTTTTACAAGGGTAACAGAAGAAATTGGACCCCAAAAGTTGTTGTCCAGTTTTTCCTGAGTACGCTGGTGCCCCATATATGGGTGGGAACCATTGTTTGGGGACACGTAAGGGCTCGGAATGGAAGTAGTGACGTTTTGAAATGCAGACTTTGATGGAAAGGTCTGCGGTCGTCGTTACGTTTGCAGAGCCCCTGATGTGCCTAAACAGTAGAAACCCCCCACAAGTGACCCCATTTTGGAAACAAGACATTCCAAGGAACTTATCTTGATGTCTGGTGAGCACTTTGAACCCCCAAGTGCTTCACAGAAGTTTATAACGCAGAGACGTGAAAATTAAAAAATCATTTTTTTTCCACAAAAATAATTTTTTAGCCCCCAATTTTTTATTTTCCCAAGGGTAACAGGAGAAATTAGACCCCCAAAGTTGTTGTGCAATTTTTTCTGAGTACGCTGATACCCCATATGCTGGGGTAAACCACTGTTTGAGCACACGTCGGGGCTTGAAAGGGAGGGAGCACAGTTTGACTTTTTGAACGCAAAATTGGCTGGAACCAATGGTTGCACCATGTTGCGTTTGGAGACCCCCTGATGTGACTAAACAGTGGAAAGCTCTCAATTCTAACTCCACCCCTAACCCCAACACACCCCTAACCACAGCCCTAAACCCAACACATCCCTAATCCTAACCATAACCCTAACCCAAATACACCCCTAACCCTAATCCCAACCCTAACCATAACTCTAACCACAAGCCTAACCCTAATCCCAACCCTAACCCCAACACATCCCTAACCCTAATCTTAACCCTAATTCCAACCCTAATTCCAACCCTAACCCTAATTCCACTCTAACCCTAATTCCAACCTTAACCCTAACCCTATTTCCAATCCTAACCCTAACCCTATTTCCAGCCCTAACCCTAATGGAAAAATAAAAATAATTTCTTTATTTTATTATTTGTTCCTGCCTATGGGGTGATAAACAGGGGGGTTTATTTACTTTTCATTCTATTTTGATCACTGTGAGAGTTTATCACAGTAATCAAAATGAATGAATGGAATCTGCAGCCGGCGGGCGCACTGCGCATGTGCCCGCCATTATCCAAGATGGCGGCGCCCATGGAACAGGACGGTGGGACACCGGGAGCCAGAGTGGGACATCGGAGGTACCGGGGGGTTAGGGAACGGAGAGAAGGGGGAGGGGAGCAGATGATGACGGCGGCGGCACATTGCCGCCGACAGTCGGCATCGGGGGGCCGATCGGCCCCGTGAGTCGTGGGGAGGGGTCGGATCACGGTCTCCAGCCATGTCCGATACTACTGCAGCATCGGCCATGGCTGGATTGTAATTTTTCATCAATTTTCATTGATGAAATATTACTATCCCTCTGATTGGCAGTTTCACTTTTAACAGCCAATCAGAGCGATTGTAGCCACATGGGGGCAAAGCCACGCCCCCTGTGGTGAAGTACAAAGCCCCCTGTATCTGCGGTTCGGGTGACCTTTCAGTGACCCCGGTCACCCGACTTTAAAAGTCATGACGCCACATAAGCGTCACTGGTCGAATTGGCACAGACTTTCATGATGCCTATGTGAGCGTCATTGGTCATGAAGGGGTTAATACTTACCCCTCTTCTCTTTGATATCTTCATCGTAGCTCTTCCTCCTTGGGAGGTGGGCCCCAGTCTGCTCGTACATAAATTATTGCCTTCTCGTGTTTTCCTGAGACTTGATCTCGTGACTCCATGTTTGTTGGCAGCAGTTCTAGAAGATGTAGATAGGAGAATTTGTTAATTTTGAGCTGTATTGCAGGCAGTGAATCCAGAAGCAGATTATACAGGTACATAGAGATACTTTGTACATAGCAATGTATTTCTATATCCCTATGTTATAGAGGTGAAGAAAAAGTCCATTTTTTTGTTCCTATAAAACTACTAAAAGCAATTAGAAAAAAAATGTAAGTTTTCATGTTATTTTTTTCCCCAGAACTTGAACCTTCAACCTCTATAATTGCAGGCAAAAAAAAAAGCTTCGGCTATTGAGCCACAGGCACCAGTAATGTCTCTGGAATAATTGTGTATACTTGATCTGTAGTGCAGCCACCTAACCCAAAAACCCATAGACAGATGATGCAGATACATAGAGATATATCTGTACATAGCAGAGCATTTGTATGCATTTGTACTCTAGAGGGAGAATAAAAGACATTTTTTTCATTCTATAAAATGACTAAATAAAATGGAAAACAATTACAATAATGTCATATTTAATGCACTTAAAAAAAAAATAACACAAATCGGCAAATGACAAGACCATATTTTGTGTCCCTGTAATTGTAACGACCATCATAACACATAAGATGCTCGCAAAACTGAACAGGGACAAAACAGAATTCATAATCTTTCCCCCATCTCACTCTATCCCGCCACCAGACCTATCCATCAATGTCAATGGCTGCTCACTTTCCCCAGTCCCGCATGCTCGTTGCCTCGAGGTGATCCTCGACTCTGCCCTCTCTTTCGAAGCCATATATCCAAACCCTAGCCTACTCCTGCCGTCTCAAACTCAAAAATATTTCCTGGATCCGTGCATACTTGACCATGACACCACAAAAACCCTAGTGCATGTCCTTATCTCCCGCCTCAACTACTGCAACCCCCTCCTCTCTGGCCTCCCCTCCAGCACTCTGGCACCACTCCAATCCATCCTACATTCTGCTGCCCGACTAATCCACCTGTCTCCTCGTTATTACCCAACCTCTCCCCTATGCCAAGCCCTTCACTGGCTTCCTATTGTCCAGAGGCTCCAGTTCAAAACCCTAACTATGACATACAAAGCCATCCACAACCTGTCTCCTCCATACATGTGTGACATGGTCTCCCGGTACTTATCCACACGCGACTTTTGATCCTCTCAAGATCTCCTTCTCTACTCTTCTCTTATCTCTTCTTCCCACAATCGCATACAAGACTTCTCCCATACTCTGGAATTCTCTACCCCAACACCTCAGACTCTCGCCTATCATAGAAAGCTTTAAAAAGAACCTGAAGACCCACTTCTTCCGACAAACCTATAACCTACAGTGATCCTCAGTCTACTAAACTTCCGCACGACCAGCTCTACCCTCTCCTAGTGTGTCCTCGCCCATCCCCTGTAGACTGTGAGTCCTTGCGGGCAGGGTCCTCTCTCCTTCTGTACTTATGTGTATCTTGTATTGCTCATGTTTATTATACTTGTCTATATTTGCCCCTTTTCACATGTAAAGCGCCATGGAATAAATGGCGCTATAAAAATGTATAATAATAATAAGATTATTTACGGGAGCGGTAAATGTCGTGAAAAAAAAATTTGTGATTGATACATTTTCTGAGTTTAATAAAGAAAATATAACGCTATGGTTGTGTTCACATATAGCGTAAGTGCTGTGTTTTTTTTTCTACTGCAGGAGCTGGAACCTTGATGATCACCATTGATGAGACCAGTAATGGCAATCATGCAGTGTATTCCCCGATTACTCATTTACTTGGGTCTTACATACTGCAATACATATAGCATTAAAGGGTACAATGGTAACATTACTAATGCATGATAATAATAATCACTTTATTGGGGCAATATTGATTTAGAAAACTAATTTATGGAGATTTACTCGAAGTAAATGATACAACCTGGTTTCAGTAATCCTACACAAATGAACTGTAAAGGGGCAGTTTTGCATTGCAAATATTTCTGGGTGATGTCTCAGCATCTGCTTATGCGACGCTCGGTAATTTATCCTGTGCGCTTCATTTCAATGGAATAATTATGTTTGAAACAAAAGACGGAAATATGTTTACTGGTGCAAAAGCAAGTTCACAGCAAAATAAGGCAAATCAGCCTGAAACAAGAGATTAGAAATGCAGCGATGGACAGAAATCCAAGAGTTTACATGGTTCAGCATGAAATATATTTCTTTGTCTTTTATCTCAGACTATTTCTATAGCATCGTCTCGTGTCTGTTCGTTTTGTTCTCTCACTTTGCCTAAATTTAGTCAGAACTTTTCCATTTCAGCAGATATACAGAAAGTGGAGATGAGATACAACACTACAAAGTAACAAGGTAATCACAGAAGAGTAAGGGCCCTGCTCGCAAAAGCGTATAACCTATAGGGAAATAGCAGATAACCAGCTGGTTCTGTACAATGATCCAGACATCTTTTATAATAAAAATTGTAGAATCCATAAAGCAGCATTGACCAGTCACCAGCCAGTATTTATCTATGCGCCGATACGAAGTGTACTAGGGCGCAGTCAGACGGCCATATAACACGGATGACGATCTCATCGCAACGCTCGGACTGGCCGGCGGCTGTCCTCATCCGAGTGTGGCGGCCTGTATTTTTATGCAGCTGTAAAGCTCGGGTCAGGAGAGCTGCCGGCCAGTCCGAGCATTGCGATGAGATCGGCATCTGTGCTATACTGCTGGATGAATGCGTCCTCAGGGTCAGAGTAGCGCAGGGTAGACAGTTGAATGCGAGGATGATTTTCTTAAGAATAATTGTGATAAAAGGACAATAGTCAATTTATGATAGACGTGCCTAAAAAGATCTGTTTTTATGGCATACGTAACTGTGGTTGCAGAAAATTTTTCTGATTGTCCAGGTGGCACATTCCAGAGAGCTTGGGCATCTATCTATCTATGTACAGTATCTATCATCAATCTATCTAAGTGAGAGAAAAATAAAGCAGCAGTTTTCCATGCAAAGATGGATGCGAAACTCCCAAGGTTATCACCAAAACATCTTAAATACAAAGACTCCAGGAACCGATGAGTATGATTGTGAAAAAAAACATACAGTGGGGCAAAAAAGTATTTAGTCAGTCAGCAATAGTGCAAGTTCCACCACTTAAAAAGATGAGAGGCGTCTGTAATTTACATCATAGGTAGACCTCAACTATGGGAGACAAACTGAGAAAAAAAAATCCAGAAAATCACATTGTCTGTTTTTTTTTCATTTTATTTGCATATTATGGTCGAAAATAAGTATTTGGTCAGAAACAAGCAATCAAGATTTCTGGCTCTCACAGACCTGTAACTTCTTCTTTAAGAGTCTCCTCTTTCCTCCACTCATTACCTGTAGTAATGGCACCTGTTTAAACTTGTTATCAGTATAAAAAGACACCTGTGCACACCCTCAAACAGTCTGACTCCAAACTCCACTATGGTGAAGACCAAAGAGCTGTCAAAGGACACCAGAAACAAAATTGTAGCCCTGCACCAGGCTGGGAAGACTGAATCTGCAATAGCCAACCAGCTTGGAGTGAAGAAATCAACTGTGGGAGCAATAATTAGAAAATGGAAGACATACAAGACCACTGATAATCTCCCTCGATCTGGTGCTCCACGCAAAATCCCACCCCGTGGGGTCAGAATGATCACAAGAACGGTGAGCAAAAATCCCAGAACCACGCGGGGGGACCTAGTGAATGAACTGCAGAGAGCTGGGACTAATGTAACAAGGCCTACCATAAGTAACACACTACGCCACCATGGACTCAGATCCTGCAGTGCCAGACGTGTCCCACTGCTTAAGCCTGTACATGTCCGGGCCCGTCTGAAGTTTGCTAGAGAGCATTTGGATGATCCAGAGGAGTTTTGGGAGAATGTCCTATGGTCTGATGAAACCAAACTGGAACTGTTTGGTAGAAACACAACTTGTCGTGTTTGGAGGAAAAAGAATACTGAGTTGCATCCATCAAACACCATACCTACTGTAAAGCATGGTGGTGGAAACATCATGCTTTGGGGCTGTTTCTCTGCAAAGGGGCCAGGACGACTGATCCGGGTACATGAAAGAATGAATGGGGCCATGTATCGTGAGATTTTGAGTGCAAACCTCCTTCCATCAGCAAGGGCATTGAAGATGAAACGTGGCTGGGTCTTTCAACATGACAATGATCCAAAGCACACCGCCAGGGCAACGAAGGAGTGGCTTCGTAAGAAGCATTTCAAGGTCCTGGAGTGGCCTAGCCAGTCTCCAGATCTCAACCCTATAGAAAACCTTTGGAGGGAGTTGAAAGTCCGTGTTGCCAAGCGAAAAGCCAAAAACATCACTGCTCTAGAGGAGATCTGCATGGAGGAATGGGCCAACATACCAACAACAGTGTGTGGCAACCTTGTGAAGACTTACAGAAAACGTTTGACCTCTGTCATTGCCAACAAAGGATATATCACAAAGTATTGAGATGAAATTTTGTTTCTGACCAAATACTTATTTTCCACCATAATATGCAAATAAAATGAAAAAAAAACAGACAATGTGATTTTCTGGATTTTTTTTTCTCAGTTTGTCTCCCATAGTTGAGGTCTACCTATGATGTAAATTACAGACGCCTCTCATCTTTTTAAGTGGTGGAACTTGCACTATTGCTGACTGACTAAATACTTTTTTGCCCCACTGTATTTTATTTAGCCTTACTTATCTTGGGTTACACAGAGACTTTTTATCCAGCTATAGCTGCATTGTAAAGCTAGATTCAATTTTATTATGTAAAATATTGCTACATGTAAAGCCGCACTACAGCTGACCGTACAGATTAAATCAATGTTGACCAAACCTGACTATTCTGGTGGCATCGGTCAGCCACCGTGTAATGTGTAAAATTTCACATTTCAACATTTATTTTAGGTTTTCTAACTTTACTCTTTACAGCGGATATCAGGGGAGATAAGGATCGTGCTGTTCAATCTTTTTATTCTCAGGGGAGATAGACCTCCACCACATGTCTGACAATGGCTTAATCTACCCTTCAAGATGAACATGTAAAGGGCCTGTCACACTAAGCGATATCGCTAGCAATATCGCTATAACTTGTGACGTCATAGCGATATTGCTAGCGATATCGCTATGTCTGATACTTACCTCCGAACGGCTCCCCGCCGGTTATCGCTGATCGCGCGAGAACGTCCTGGACCATTTCTCGTCGTCAGCTTCCTGCTGGGCTTTCTGCTGTGAACACGAGCGACGGGTGGACGCGGGCGGGAGGACGTCAGGATCGCCTCGTCTGACAGGTAAGTAGCGACCCCCGACCCCTGCGATGTCGCTGGTGAGATCTGCCTGTGTGGCAGCTCACTAGCGACCACTTAGCGATGTACCAGTGATCCTGACCGCGTCATATCGCTGGTCGGGATCGCTGGTGCATCGCTAAAGGTACTGTCACACTTAGCGATGCACCAGCAATCCCGACCAGCGATCCAGCGATATGACACGGTCAGGATCGCTGGTACATCGCTAAGTGGTCGCTAGTGAGCTGCCACACAGGCAGATCTCACCAGCGA
Source organism: Dendrobates tinctorius (assembly GCF_039654945.1). NCBI lineage: Eukaryota > Metazoa > Chordata > Amphibia > Anura > Dendrobatidae > Dendrobates > Dendrobates tinctorius. The sequence goes on from NW_027361743.1 coordinate 50,703,619, forward strand.
CATCGCAGGGGTCAGGGGTCGCTACTCACCTGTCAGACGAGGCGATCCTGACGTCCTCCCGCCCGCGTCCATGCGTCGCTCGTCGTCACAGCAGGAAGCCCAGCAGGAAGCTGACGACAAGAAACGGTCCAGGACGTTCTCGCGCAATCAGCGATAACCAGCGGGGGAGCGGTCGGAGGTAAGTATCAGACATAGCGATATCACTAGCAATATCGCTGCTACGTCACAAAACCAGTGAGGCTATAGCGATATTGCTAGCGATATCACTTAGTGTGACAGGCCCTTAAGTGTACAGGGGTTGGGTGAGATAACCATTGGGTAATGAATAGCCAATATTTATTTTGTTTAAGGAAATGAACAAAAAGATTCCATCTACCTCCTACTCTCTGGCCTCCCCTCAGCACTCTGGCACCACTCAAGTCCATCCTACACTCTGCTGCCCGACTAATCCATCTGTCTCCCCACTATTCCCCAGCCTCCACTATATGCCAGGCCCTTCACTGGCTTCCTATTGTCCAGAGGCTCCAGTTCAAAACCCTAACCATGACATACAAAGCCATCCACAACCTGTCTCCTCCATACACCTGTGACATGGTCTCCCAGTACCTACCCGCACGCAACCTTCGATCCTCTCCAGATCTCCTTCTCTACTCCCCCCTCATCTCTTCTTCCCACAACCGCATACAAGACTTCTCCCGTGCTTCCCCCATACTCTGAAACTTTATGCCACAACACATTAGACCCTCACCAAGAACGGAAACCTTCAAAAAGAACCTGAAGACCCACCTGTTCTGACAAGCCTACAGCCTGCAATGATCCTCGGTCTACTGAACCACCGCACAACCAGCTCTACCCTCACCTAGTGTATCCTCACCCATCCCTGTAGACTGTGAGCCCTCGCGGGCAGGGTCCTATCTCCTTCTGTACTTGTGTGTCCCTTGTCTTGTACATGTTTATTATACTTGTCTATATTGGTTGAGACATCCAGGATGGCGGGTAGAGGTTGGCTGGTGCAGACATAAATACTACTCTGGTCCGGCTGCCATAGAGGACCAAGCTGGATGCTGAACAGGGTGGATTGCATCTTTTTGCTCATCTCATGTGTTAGTTGGTTAGTATTAGTGTAATGTGGCACGAGGCAATAGCTGTGGGCGAGGCACTCGTCTTCAGCGACCCAGCTTGTTACATGAAAGTGTGGGTCCTGGCTGGGTGTGAAGACTTGTACTGTGAGGTCCTTATGCCCATGCAGGCCGCATGTAACCACTGTTGTTGGTTTACCAGGACCAGAAATCCCACAGTTAAATGAGGGAGACCACCATTCAAAAATAAAATCTTCACTGATCGGTAGCTTGGTAAGAGTTATGTACAAGGGATAGCATGCACAAAGTCTTATGGACATTTCCTTCACAATATGAAGCAGTGTTCCACACAGTATCCTTCCTCTGTAGTTTACTACAGGGCTTTCTATGTCCACTGCTTCTCCCATCTTCACCACAACCCAGCTTTAACACTACAGTCCTGATCAGCAAGTGTCCTTACTTGCTCAGTGGTTTTGCGTCATTTTTCTTCCACTACTGGCGCCCTGGAACTACTACTTAGGACCCTTCACTAGTCCCTGTCTCTCAGTTCTGCTAAGGCTGTTACCTTCTGTGTTACCAACTCTAAGTTTCGTGACTCGGCATCCTCTTCTAGGACCCATCTCCGGAAGGACACTCTGTCTCGTTGGTCACTTTTCTTCAGGATCTCACTATCCCTTCCCCTTTAGTTTCCTGTCACTATGGATCACCCTTCAGGCAGCTCTGTTCACTTCACACTCCAAACTCAACCTCCCTAACAAACAGGAAGCAGTCACTTGCCCTAATAGTAACCCCTCGCAACGATGGGCTAGTCCCAAACATTAACTCTATCTTACAATATGAACACTACACTACCTACGCTACATCTCTATATTACCTATCTTACAACACTATACTATCAGTTATACATCCCGTACTATACAATAATAACAGTGCTTATCTTACATTACTACACACTTTACATAAACATATAGCACAATATATTACAATTTACACTACACAATATATACAAAAGACGCATGACATAATACACACACAACGTGATTTGTGTCTTCAGGGGTAGGAACGCGACAGCACAGTCCACCATCCTTCCTATTAGTAACAATATATTTTACCTGCTTGCTAAACATTTCATTGCAGTTTTGGATGTAACATTCTCTCCATTTATCTAATAAATATGTGACCATCCAATCAGTATTTCTAATGCAAGAATTTGTTGCTAAAATTGCATTGCTTACAATAAAGACTTCAGATGAGCTTTGGCCTTAAGCTATAATACAGCTTGTTCTTGATACAATCTGAGATACACCGCAGACCTTACACGCATGAGATTTCACACGAACATTTCCCATCTATAACTATTTATAGTCCAGGCAGGAGGCCGTGTAATTCTCGGGAGAAGCCTCATTCTAAATCAATCCTGCCATTTACACTGAAGAATAAAGGACATGGATACCTTTGGGACAGTATTTTTTTTTCTCCTTTATATGCATGTATTTTTATTTTTCATATTAAAAATTATTTTTGCTATAGGCTTTAATAAATATACAGTATACACTCACTGGCCACTTTATTAGGTACACCATGCTAGTAAGGGGTTGGACCCCCTTTTGCCTTCAGAACTGCCTCAATTCTTCGTGGCAGAGATTCAACAAGGTGCTGGAAGCATTCCTCAGAGATTTTGGACCATATTGACATGATGGCATCACACAGTTGGCGCAGATTTGTCGGCTGCACATCCCTGATGCGAATCTCCCGTTCCACCACATCCCAAAGATGCTCTATTGGATTGAGATCTGGTGACTGAGGAGGCCATTTGAGTACAGTAAACTCATTGTCATGTTCAAGAAACCAATCTGAGATGATTCGAGCTTTATGACATGGCGCATTATCCTGCTGAAAGTAGCCATCAGATGTTGGGTACATTGTGGTCATAAAGGGATGGACATGGTCAGCAACAATACTCAGGTAGGCTGTGGCGTTGCAACGATGCTCAATTGGTACCAAGGGGCCCAAAGAGTGCCCAGAAAAAATTCCCCACACCATGACACCACCACCACCAGCCTGAACCGTTGATACAAGGCAGGATGGATCCATGGTTTCATGTTGTTTACGCCAAATTCTGACCCTACCATCCGAATGTCGCAGCAGAAATCGAGACTCATCAGACCAGGCAACGTTTTTCCAATCTTCTACTGTCCAATTTCGATGAGCTTGTGCAAATTGTAGCCTCAGTTTCCTGTTCTTAGCTGAGAGGAGTGGTACCCAGTGTGGTCTTCTGCTGCTGTAGCCCATCTGCCTCAAAGTTCGACGCACTGTGCGTTCAGAGATGCTCTTCTGCCTACCTTGGTTGTAACGGGTGGCAATTTGAGTCACTGTTGCCTTTCTATCAGCTCGAACCAGTCTGCCCATTCTCCTCTGACCTCTGGCATCAACATGGCATTTCCGGCCACAGAACTGCCGCTCACTGGATTTTTTTTCTTTTTCGGACCATTCTCTGTAAACCCTAGAGATGGTTGTGCGTGAAAATCCCAGTAGATCAGCAGTTTCTGAAATTCTCAGACCAGCCCTTCTGGCACCAACAATCATGCCACGTTCAAAGGCACTCAAATCACCTTTCTTCCCCATACTGATGCTCGGTTTGAACTGCAGGAGATTGTCTTGACCATGTCTACATGCCTAAATGCACTGAGTTGCCGCCATGTGATTGGCTGATTAGAAATTAAGTCTTAACACACAGTTGGACAGGTGTACCTAATAAAGTGGCCAGTGAGTGTATGTTTGCTCATCCCAGTGCCTCGCTATTCATAACTGGCCGCAGAATGAGTTAACAGGGAATATGTCAATCACAGCTCTGCCACCCAAACATTTTGGCCCTGATTTGGCCTGTTTTTTTGTCTAGTTTTGTATGGGTTTTGCACCTTTTTTTTATGTTTGCACCCAATTTGTTTGTTTTTCGATTTGCCTCTGTTTTCAAGTCTATTTTATATGTATTCAACTGATTTTTTTTCTCCCACCATTGTGGGGCAGAGTTTAACAATTACAGATGTTTTTCAATGATTCATTAATTGCGACTTTATAAAAAGTTGAAAAGTTCGGTGCAACTCCATTCCAGTCCCCCTCTGGTGTATTTTTGAGTTCGCCAGCAATTTGTCACATTTTTGTGACTTTTGGAGCCAAAAGTAGTTCAAGAAAAGGTAAACCCTTCTTTTTTTTTATTTGAAAATGTTCAGACTCCATTTGAAGAATGCTGAGTCGTCAGCATTTCTGGAGAGTTTTAAGACCGACCCCCATAATTCTTTGGAATGCACACAAAATTTTCACGTTTTGGCAGTGTTTACATATGTTTAGCCTCCTTTCTGGCCCAGGAATCTCAGTAAATCTAGAACAGCTGGTAAGTATTAAATACTATAAGTTAAACTTCTCTTTGTACATTCCGACTTGTGGTGGTCGGCATTATTAAGATTCTTAGTCATTCATTGACATATATGCCAATATCTTCTTCAGGCAGGAAGACGAGAAAGCCTCTAGTGGCATCTACTGGGGATATCAATCTGGAAAGTTAATATTGACAATTATCGTTCATAAGGAGGCACAGAGTGATGGTAGCATCTTCTCTTTCAATAGAGATCAGCAAATCGGTGAATTGATGATGCTATCAATGATATGTAGCTCCCCAACACCAGCAATACTCATGCAGCCCTACATAAGGATACTACCACCACCATATTTCACTGTAGGCACCATGCATTATTCGTTGCACTCCTCACCTTTGCAACATCATACAGTTTTGAAGCCATCAGTTCCTAAAGCATTTATTGCGGTCTCATCAAACCAGAGTGTAGAGTGCCAGTAGTCTCCATATTTTTCATCATGGGCCCTGGCAAATTTAAGGCGGGCATTTATGTGAATAGGCTTTAAGAGAAGTTTCCTTCGTGGACGATACACGTACATATCATTCCTCTGCAGTGTACGCTGTGTTGTGTCATGAGAAACACTTAGCCCAGTTTGGTGTTCTACTTCTTTGGCTAACTGCAGTAAACGTGCATGTCAACTTTCTTAAACTCATCTCATCAGAAGTTGCTGCTCCTAAGTGTTAACTTCCGTGATAGGCCTAGACATCTGAAATGGTTTCAGTCCCAAAAACATCCATTGCGGAGCTGCTCAAGTCACCTAACTCTGCTGAAGCCAATCACAGGCCTGTTGGTGATGCGGTGGGATGTCCTCTACCTGTGTAAGCAAAAACCACGGAGTGGCCTGCACTGGATCCAGGTCCAGATGGGTGCCAGTAGGGTCGCTTGATTTATTCTTTCTTACAGCTCCCAGCCCCTAAAAAATGTTCCTTTGTGCCTGGAAAACACCTTAAAGGGAATCTGTCACCAGAAAAAAAGCTCTATTAACCTGCAGGTATGGGGTTAATTTGCAGGTTAATAACGTTATTAACTTGCACTTAGCTGAATGCTGCGGGGAGCAAATGAACTTTATTCCCCCTATCAGTGGTCTGGTTTCAAACATGGGGGTGGTGCTGGTTCAGTCACTGCTCTGAGTATACAGAGCGGCAGCTGTAAACCGCGCCCCCATCACTGACTTACACTCGCTCTGCACTGGTGTCGGCTGTCAGGGCAGGAGCGCAGTTACAGCCGCCGCTCTGTATACTCAGAGCAGTGACTGAACTGGGAACACTGCCGGGGGTAATAAAGTTCATTTTCTCCCTGCAGTGTTCGGCTACGTGCAGGCGCCAAACAGTTTAATAATGCTATTGACCTCGAGATTAACCCCATATCTGCAGGTTAATAGTGTCTTTTTCTGGTGACAGATTCCCTTTACATTTTTTAACATGCTACCAGTTATATTTATTTTTTATCTCTGGCAACCCCTACAATAGAGTATTCATGCACCACTCCTGAAAATGCTCACCAATTCTCATTGTTTTATAATAAAATATATTTTTTTTTTTATAGAGACCTCAAAATACTAGACACTGAAAAAAAAAGAATAAAAGCACTGCGGGGCTCCTGTGAACACACAGAACAGTCAAGTCACTTGCTGAGAAATATAGTATGTAATTAATTTTTTATGAAGCAAGAATAGGAAACCCGAGCCACATGATCCTATAGATAAAACCCACTGGGGAAGATTTTTACTTTTTTTTTCCAGAACAAGCCCTTCAAAAAACAATCACATTACTCTCTTGTAAACCCTACAAAGCTCCACTGCCGACCTTGTGTCCCCTGCTGGTCTTTGCTTGCGTTTTAGGAGAGATGATGCACCACATTGGCACAAGACCACTTCAGCCAGTGCTGGCATCAATGCCAGTCCCAGTAAGTATGATCTGTGACCATTGCAATGATGTAATGTGGGATCCCCACAGAAGACAAGGGCACATTTTAACACTTCCAGGCCTTATGTTTTTTGCTTTCAAGAACATTCCCACTTCTTTCATCTACATTCCTATTTTGTACTTGGATAAAAATTGATGGAACCATGTCTAGTTTGTACTGAGAGTGTTAGAGCGCATAGTGACCCTATAAAAAAAAGTAAAGTAAAGTAAAAGAAAGTCGATTTGCTGATTTATTGACACATTTCCAGCAAGAATAATTGATGAATTAGCACAACATGTAGTTCTTGTGAGAATCATGTGGAAATAGTGGATGAGGGCAGGTATATCTCGCTCAGATTCCTTTCCTATGTGGCCTAGTCTGGTCAGTATCGCACCTGCTTGCTAATGAATAATGGGAGGTGGATATAAAAGGATGCCAGGTGGTTGTGTGAGTGTCTCAGCCTGGGAACACAGAGAGCCTGTCTGTGTGAGAGACACACGTGAGTGAAAGCAGTGCCCACTGCAACTGTGGTTTGGGCTGGACGGGAGAAGCCCGCCAGTTGGTAGTTAGGTTGTCCATTGTTTAGTTAGTGCCGGACAGGCAAGGATTTGTTTTATGTTTTATTTCCTTTTGCATTGCTTTCACCGTTAATAAACCTGACCCAGGGTCAGTTACACCCGAATCCCAGCTCTGCGCCTGAGTTTCATGCTGAACGCACGTGACCTTTGACCCCAGCAAAGCCGATCCCGGAGTGTTTTATCACATTCTGTATAATGTACACAATGGGAAATCCACTGCATAGTACAGTAGCAGTGCCTTAAATTTTACTAAATTTCATATGCAAATTGCCTCTTCAGAAAGAAAGAGGACTTTTACTCTACAGCGCCACCTATTGGTAGTAGCGATCCTACAAGTCACAATCAACCCTTTATTGAGTCTTGCAATATGACTTAGGATAAAAGCCAAATCAGAATCTCAATTTGCAGACACGGTGTTTCGAGCTATTGGCTCTCATCAGTGCAAAGTATGAGATCTGATTTGGCTAGGTTCGAGGCTCTGGACTGAGGACTAAATTTCATACACATTTTGTAGAATATCATAGAATGTTATAGTTGGAAAGTATAGTTGGAAAGGACCTCCATGGTCATCATGTCCAACTCCCTGCTCAATGCAGGATTCACTAAGGCTCTTTTCATATTAGCGTTATTTAGCCCAGCGCATTGTGCGCTAATGGTCGCATGATCCATGTGCCCCTATGTTTAACATGGCGGGCGCATGGTCTAGTGCTTGCACGCGTTCATCAGCATTTTCGTGCGCATGCGCTTTTTCCAGATGTGCGCCTAGACGTGCTAGATGCAACATGTTGCATTTTTTATTCAGCCCAACCTCGTTAAAAAAATGCATGCGCTCGCGTGCGCACGGAATGCGCTTAAATAACACATTACAATCTATGGGGTCGCATGCGTGTGCATGAACATTTTTATATCAGCTTGTTGGTTTTTTCCCTGATAGGGTTTTGGCAGATTGCAGACAGCAGCCTTCCTATCCGTTCCTATCTAGGTAGTTTTTGGGCCCCGTCTTTGCTCAGCCTGTCTTTCTGTCTGTGTAAGTGTTTTCATCTTGCTTCACCGTCATTATATGTGGGGGGCTGCCTATTACTTTGGGGTCTGCTCTGGGGCAGTTAGATTTCCCCTTTCCTTCTTTAGGCCTATGTATCTCTCCGGCTGTGATCGAGGGGTCTAGGTCATCGTAGGAACCCCCCACGGCTACTGCTAGTTGTGTTGATAGGTTCAGGGGTCTGCAATCTGATAGTTGCCAACTTCTCTGGTTTTCTGGACTTAGCTAGCATTTCTGTTTTTGCCTCCTACGGTGACTCAATCATAACACACACGTCTGCGCTTTTGAGCGCATGCGATTTTTGAGTAAACATGTCTAGACACTGGTTTAAACCACCTCCTACACAAAGAAAAATTGTTTGGGGGGTAGTGTAACTAAAAGTAGGTGTTTGCACTGGCAGACCACTACTCTACAGACAGCCTGCAAGATACCATATTTTTGTGAATTTTGGAGCGAACTTCAAGAATGTGAGTATTTTAAAACCTAATGTCTGCCTGTCCTTTTAAATGTATTATGTAATAATGCCTTTTATTTTTTTTATTGCAGCATGTCTTCAGGAGAGGAGTACACACCGGCCCATGGTGAACTGGCCCAAGCAGAGCGTGAAGTGAGCATCTTCCTGCCCTACATTTTGAGTAAGTATTCGCTGTTGCATGTACACATGTGGCTAGAGATGAGCGACTTTGCATTTTTTAGAGTCAATTCGGGTTTCATGAAACCCGACTTTCTCCATAGTCGAGTCAAACGAAATCGGCCGACTATCGGGAAAAGTTGGAGGTCCGACTGAAACACGAAACTCAATGCAAGTCAATGGGGAAGCAAAGTCGGCAGGGAGTGGGGGACAGTAAACACACCTACAGTGCCCATTTTAATGCCAAAAACATCAACCTTAATTTACTTTATAATAATAGTAACGCATTGAAAACTGGGGGTTATTTGGCTAAAGTTGTGGGGGGGTAGGGCTGGCTCCAGGTTTTCGTGTGCCCCGGGCGAAAGAGTGTCAGTGCGCACCTTTAACAAATACCACAATTCATGATGCTCCGATACGGCAGAGAAATATAGGTATAGTACAATGACAAATGCTTCACTTCTTACATTACATGACTGATCTGTTTTAAATTCTACAATAGCTCAAAAACCGGACAGTATATTCCTCCATACAGTATTATGGCCACCACATAGTGCGCCATACAGAATAATGAGCCCCATATATTGCTCCATACAGAATAATTGGTCCCATATAATGTTCCATACAGTATATGATGAGCTCCACATAATGCTACAGTATATGATGGTCCCCATATAATGTGCCATACAGTATAGGATGGTCCCCATAGAGTAGAATGAGCCCCACATATTGCTCCATACAGTATAATGAGTCGCATATAAAGCTCCATACAGTATATGATGGGCCCCATATATTGCTCCATACAGAATGGGCTCCATATAATGCTCCATACAAAATAGGCCCCATATGTGCTCCATACCCTATATGATGCCCCATAAATAATGAACCCCATATTATGCTCCAGTATATGATGGGCCCCATGGATGATGCTCCATTGTATGATGGGCCTATATAATGCTCCTTATATAATGGGCCTCATATGATGCTCCAGTATATGATGTAGTGATGGGCAATCTAGTTCATTTTGGTGATTAGTTCACCATGAACTAGTTCACTGAAAAGATTAGTTCAAAAGATTAGTTCATTTAGTTCAGTATTTCTCTGGATTCTGCTGAGAAGAGATTGATCAGTTATAGTTCGTTACACAGAAGCGGTGGCTCCTAGGATGAGTTTATAGTTTTGTTAAAATTATCAGAAATAGTTAATACATCTGATCATTATATAACAAACTCTTGTTAAAGGGATACTCAGTCTGGAGAAAAAAATTCAAAAGTTATTTATTCAAGTTAGTAATTTCCTTTTTTTTCTTTTTTAAATATTCAAGCCTCCCAGTACTTATCAGCTGCTGTATGTCCCACAGAATGTCATGTTGCAAGGAGCTCTGTGTCAGACTGGGATGATTACATGACTTCCGGCATACAGCAGCTGATAAGTACTGGAAAGCTTACTTTTTTTTTTAAATGTATAACTTTCATCAGATTTCACCTGCCAGAGCAATATCAGAAAGCTGACCTGTGATTGGTTGCTATGGGGCAAAGAAAATCTTCCTATAAGACAGCCTGATAATTCTCCACCCTATCCTGTGAGGAGCTCATAGGAAACGCATCATGTGACCTGTGAACTAAATGAACTATATGAACTGCTGAACTAAATGTTCTATTGAGAATGAATCAGGACAGCCTAGTTCAATCTGATGCATCTCACTGAGCCCAGCAGTGCCACCTGTGGTAGTGTAGAGTACTGACTCATAATGATTGTGTATGAGCGAGCTGAGAAGCAGTTCAGCATCCACCATTTTGAGAACAGAGCAGGAGCCAGTGGTAAAGATTTTAGCAAGACTGATCTTCTAGGCTGCAGGAGGCTGATCCTCTACAGGAGGCTAATCTTATCACAAGGACAGGTGAGGGGCATGAACCACACACAGAAACACTCTCTCTCTCATACACACATATGAGCTGTGTCTGTCTACTGTGCAATTTCAGTTTGTATTAATAATATTATTATTACTATTATATTTGTATTTGATGTGTGGTATAGTGTTTTACTACTTTCTTTTCCAGCATCAGGAGCTATAAAGAGCAAGTGTGAGACAGACCAGGGAGCTTCCTGGAGCTGTATGAGGGGTCACTCTCTGTCTCCTCCTACTTGCTGTTTAGTTCATAATGAACTAATCTCTGTCAGGATGGTGAACTAGATGAACTAGTTCACGCTGAAGATTAGTTCATTTTGAACTACTCACTCACGAACTACCCATCTCTAATATGATGGGCCCCATGGATGATGCTCCATTGTATGATGGGCCTATATAATGCTCCATATATAATGGGCCCCATATGATGCTCTAGTATATGATGGGCCCCATATGATGCTCTAGTATATGATGGGCCCCATGGATGATGCTCCAGTGTATGATGGGCCTATACACTATGTGCAGAATTATAAGGCAAATGAGTAGTTTGATCACATCATCCTTTTTATACATGTTGTCCTACTCCAAGCTGTATAGGCTTGAAAGCCAACTGCCAATTATGTAAATCAGGTGATTTGCATCTCTGTAATGAGGAGGGGTGAGGTCTAATGACATCAACACCCTAAATAATGTGTGCTTAATTATTAGGTAACTTCCTTTCCTTTGACAAAATGGGTCAGAAGAGAGATTTGACGGACTCTGAAAAGTCAAAAATTGTGTGATGTCTTGCAGAGGGATGCAGCAGTCTTAAAATTGCCAAACTTTTGAAGCGTGATCACTGAACAATCAAACGTTTCATGGCAAATAGCCAACAGGGTCTCAAGAAGCGTGTTGATAAAAAAAGGTTCAAAATAACTGCCACCAGTTTTGCCATATTTCAGAGCTGCAATGCTACTGGAGTATCAAAAAGCACAAGGTGTGCCATACTCAGGGACATGGCCAAGGTAAGGAAGGCTGGGAAAACGACCACCTTTGAACAAGAAACATAAGATAAAACGTCAAGACTGGGCCAAGAAATATGTTAAGACAGATTTTTGTAAGGTTTTATGGACTGCTGAAATGAGAGTGACTCTTGATGGTCCAGATGGATGGGCCCGAGGCTGGATGAGTAAAGGCAAGAGAGCTCCACTCTGACTCAGATGCCAGCAAGGTGGAGGTGGGGTACTGATATGGGCTGGTATCTTCAAAGATGAACTTGTGGGACCTTTTCGGGTTGAGGATGGAGTGAAGCTCAACTCCCAGACCTACTGCCAGTTTCTGGAAGACACCTTCTTCAAGCAGTGGTACAGGAAGAAGTCAGTATTGTTCAAGAAAAACATGATTTTCATGCAGGACAATGCTCCATCACATGCATCCAAATACTCTACAGCATGGCTGCCCAGTAAAGGTCTAAAAGAAGAAAAAATAATGACATGGCCCCCTTGTTCACCTGATCTGAACCCCATGGAGAACCTGTGGTCCCTCATAAAATGTGAGATCTACAGGGAGTGAAAACATTACACCTCTCAGAACAGTGTCTGGGAGGCTGTGGTGGCTGCTGCACACAATGTTGATCGCAAACAGATCAAGCAACTGACAGAATCTATGGTTGGAAGGCTTTCGAGTGTCATCGTAAAGAAAGGTGGCTATGTTGGTCACTTTTTTTTTCCTTTGGTTTTGAATGTCAGAAATGTTTATTTCTAAATTTTGTATTGTTATATTGGTTTACCTGGTGAAAATAAACAAGTGAGATGGGCATATATTTGGTTTTTATTAAGTTGTCTAATAATTCTGCACAGTAATAGTTACCTGCACAAACAGATATCCTCCTAAGATAGCCAAATCTAATAAAAACCCACTCCAACTTCCAAAAATATTAAGCTTTGATATTTATGAGTCTTTTCAGTTGATTGAGAACATAGTTGTTGTTCAATAATAAAAAGAATCCTCTCAAATACAACTTTCCTAATAATAATTATGCAAACAGTGCATAATGCTCCATTTATAATGTGCCCCATTTATAATGCTCCAGTGTATAATGGGCCCCGTATATGATACTCCAGTGTATGATGAGCCACATCTATAATGCTCCAGTGTATGATGGGCCCCATTTATAATGCGCAGGTGTATGATGGGCCACATGGATGATGCTCCAGTGTATGATGGGCCCCATTTATAATGCTCCAGTGTATGATGGGCCCATCTAATGTTCCATATATAATGGGCCCCATATGATGATCCAGTGTATAGTGGGCCCTATCTATGATGCTCAAGTGTATGATGGGCCCCATATATAATTATCCAGTGTATAATGCTCCCCATATATTGCTCCAAACATTAAAAAAAGAAATACCTCCTCACTGGGCACTGCTCTACTCTAGACTCCTCAGCGTCGCCATCTTCCAGCTCTCTGCATTTGGACTGTTCAGGCAGAGGGCGTACAGACGTGACGTCATCGCGCTCTCTGACCTGAATGTCACTGTCAGGAAACGTGGAAGAGGTCACAGTAGTGGAGCAGGGAGAGGTAAGTATTGCAAATGCTGGTGCCCTGAGCAAGCAGGGGGGCCCACTCGTGGGCGACGGCACTGGCACAGGGCCCCTCATAGTACGACGGTGTTTCTGCCGACGAGTGGGCCCCCCCACCGTCAGAGACACCGGCATACTGTGAGGGGCCCTGTGCCAGTGCCGTCGCCCACCAGTGGGCCCCCCCACCTGCCACCTGCTCAGGGCACTGCCACTTGCCCGGGTGCGCCAGGTGCTGATGCTGGCCTTGGGGGGGTACAGCCCAGTTAGGGAGGTGGAAAAACTTGCATATGTTGAGGTGTAGGCTGGATGTTCAGCAGCTGCAAATGGAGGAATTGGAGAAGTCGGTGGAAGAGGAGGACAAAGCGAGCCATTTTGCTGGCAACCTATGTGTCATCAGGGGAAGGTGGGACAAAATCCTTTGAAACCCATGCATGGTTCATTTTAATGAAGGTGAGATCACCAACAGTTTGGGTCGACAGCCGGGTCCTTCTTTCTGTCAGGATTGATCCAGCAGCACTGAAGACTCTTTCTGATAGCACACTACCAGCAGGGCAAGCGAGCTCCTGTAAGGCATATTATGCCAATTCAGGCCAGGTGTCCAGTTTACAGGCCCAGTAGTCAAAGGGGAATGAACTGTGAGGGAGAACATCGATAAGGGAGGAGAGGTAATTTTGAACCATAGTTGACAACTGCTGTCTCCTGTCTGGTGCAATCGATTCAGTATTAACTGTCGTGTGAGCGGTACTCGAGAAATCAGACAACAACATGGTCATGAAACCCCTGTCTCCAACGCCAGTTTGGCTGTGTGCAGCACGAACACCTCTTCCATTTGGCCCAGTACGGCTCATGGTAGAACATGCACCGCTGCTGTGTGCTGGGAATGCCTCTAACAAACGGTTTACCAGAGTTGATTGTTTGTTCGCCAATATTAGCTCTAGGTTCTCCTGTGGCATGATGTTCTGTAATTTGCCTTTATAGCGTGGATCGAGGATGCTGGCCAACCAGTAGTCGTCATCCTTCATAATCAAGAGAAATACTCATAAACACAATCAAACTAAGAGGACATATTCCTGGCATAATACGTTACACCTAGATGCCTCCGTTGTTGTATCGGACCTAAATATAGATCAATCGCTGGAAACAAATATGAAACATGGGTGGAAAAAACCACTAGTATGCGACTACAGATCCAGTAGCTCAGTAGTACATATATAACAACCCACGCAACATGGGAAGCATAGCAGACCCCCCTAAAAAACTCCAAATGATATAATCCAGAATCAAAACAGATTTGTATACAAAATGTCCAATAACACCTAAATTATTTCATACACGTTATTATCACCATTTTTATTTCTTGCATGACAAATCTGATTTACTATATCTATCTATAACTAGACCGACCCTAATAGTACATCACAACATGGACATAACCCTATAAATGGATATAGAAAAATATATACTTTAGGTGCTGCATTAAATCATTATACGGCCACATCGTATATATCTAACAATTACCATTCAAAAGACAGGTCTGATGATATAAAATATAGGTGCCTACGTCACCATACCATACCGAAATAGCTACAATGTTAAATCTGGCCATTGTCAGTCCTAATCCTGCTGCATCATGTGGCCGCTATTTCCATATACAGGACCCTATCTCACCCAAAAGAGCAATGTGATGCCAGAAATCCATGGCAGTAAAATCTTACCAAAATAGGGCGGTAAGTGAAGGAGTCCCCTGGGATAGGGTCCTGTATATGGAGATAGCGGCCACATGATGTGATGTACTATTAGGGTCTCAACCATGTGCATGGTGGAGTTCCACCTTGTTGCAACATCGATAATTAGGCAGTGCTTGGGGAGGTGGAGCGTTCGCTGCAGCCTCTGCATACGACTGGAGTCTACGGGTGAGCGACGGATGTGCAAGTACAATCTTCGCACCTTATTGAGCAGGGCTGTTAACTCTGGATAATTATTTAGAAAGCACTGCACCACCAGGTTCAAGGTGTGAGCAAGGCAAGGTATGTGTCTGAGTTTTGCAAGGGCTATGGCCGCCACAAAATTACGGCCGTTATCACTCACTACCTTGCCTGGCTCAAGATGTAGACTGCCCAGCCATGACTCAGTTTCTTGCTGCAGGTAGTCAGCCAGTACCTCCGCGGTGTGTCTGTTGTTGCCCAAAGACATCATCTTTAAAACGGCCTGCTGATGCTTACCACTAGCTGTTCGATAGTGGGAAACCTCGTGTGCAACACTGGCAGCTGCGGATGGAGTGCTCGTGCGACTGTGCTCTGTCGACGAGCTTTCGCTTCTGGAGGAGGAGGAGGGTCGAACGCCTACAGCCAACTGTTTCCTATACCGTGGGCTAGGCAGCACTGTCCCACCGCCACTGTTCCCTTTGGAGCCTGCATCCACCACATTAACCCAGTGTGCAGTGATGGACACGTAACGGCCCTGGCCATGCCTACTGGCCCATGCATCTGTTGTGAGGTGCACCTTTCCACTCACTGATTGTTTGAGTGCATGGACAATGCGGTCTTTCACATGCAGGTGGAGGGCAGGGATGGCTTTTCTAGAAAAGAAGTGCCGACTGGGTAGGTCATAGCGTGGGACAGCGTAGGCCATGAGCTCTCAGAACGCTTCACTTTCAACCAAACGGAAGGGCATCATCTCTAATGAGATCAGTTTGGCAATGTAGGCGTTCAAAGCCATTGTATGCTGATGAGAGGATGAGTACTTTCTTGTCCTACTCAGAGTGTCTGCTAGGGTGAGCTGGACTTGAGAGCTGCATATGGGGGAACTAGCGGTGGATATGACGGACTGAGAGGGGGTTGGTGATGGTGGTGGTGGTGATGGCCTGGATTCAGTCTTTCGTTGCAAAAACATTGTGATTCCCTGACTGCTTTGGCCTTGCGACAACACCTCAACAGTTCTTGCTGGTGGTGTGCTTACCGGTGGGCTTACAGTGGGGGAAGCGATGGATCGTTGCTGGCTATCTTCAGTCGGAGCAGGTGCACATGTGCTACCTGAGGTTTTGTAGTCCGTCCATGCTTGCAAGTGCATGGTGATTAAATGTCTAAGCATGCAACTGGTATTCAAATTTTGGAGATTTTTCCCTCTGCTAAAGGTCCTTCCGCACTTCTTACAGATAACCTTTGCCTCATCAATAGGATTTTGGTCAAAAAAGTGCCACACTGCACTCTTCCTACTATGGTATAAATTTTCAGGGCTTGCACGCTGTGCTAATTTGAACGTCTGGCCAAGCTGTCCTGCAACTCTTTTTGTTTTTTTACCACATTTTTGGACAGCTACGGGCCTGCCAGATAACCGCTGCTGCGATGTCGATGCCTGCTGCAAATCCTTCTCCTCTTCCCCCAATGGATGCCAATCCGGGTCAACAACTGGGTCATCCATCACCTCCTCTTCAATTTCATTTGCACCTTCCTCTGTGTCACCGTATAAGGTGGTATAGTATGCGGGAAGGGGCACCTGAGTTTCATCAGGGTCAGATTCTGGCTCAGTAGATTGCGAGGGTAATGTAGTGCTCTGGGTCAGCGTACCAGGAGAATCAACTAGCAGTGGCTGTGCATCAGTGCACTCCATGTCAGATTCATCTTGGACTGGGGAATTCAGGATTTGACTTGATAACCCAGGCATGGTATGTGAAAAGAGCTCCATGGAGTAATCTGAAGTGTGGCCTGCCGCATCCTTCACTTTTGGTGGGGGTGAAGGACACAAGGAAAGGTGTTGTTCTTGACCAGAAGTCTGCACTGACGACTCAGTGCTTACATTTTTTGAAACTTCAGAAGGGGAGGCGATAGAGCTGGAGGCTGTTTCGGCTTTAAAAGCGGTTTACCTACTCCCAGAAAGGGGAGCCTTCCAGGCCTTCTTGAGCCAGACCATGATGCAGGCTCAACACCTCCTGCCTTAGGTGCTATAGTGCTTTTGGCACTACCAGCTGGCCCCCCTGCCCACGTCCGTGGCCTCTTCCACCATACTTCCTCATGTTTGGGAAAATGTACCAAAAATACCAGCAGATATATGGTAGTGTATCAGAAGCATACAGCTGTATACGGTGAAGGGGAAAATTGTAAATCTCCGTATATATTTCAGGAGTCACACACAGATGCTCTCAGGCTCAGTATGGATTAGAGAAGAATATAAAAAGCTGAAAAAGTTTACTGTATCAGAAGATACCAGGTGTATATAGTGTTGGGGTAATTTTAAATCTTCGTATATATTTCCGAAGTAACGCACAGACGCTCATGGCCAACTTCACGCTATGGTCGGGTTTCACTCGGCGAAACCCGACTTTGGCGAAAGTCGGCGATTTTTGAATCTGACCGACCTGTTTCGCTCAACTCTACATGTGGCAAATTAATTTTGCTCTTTTTCAGACCTCATCGGTCACGGTTTCAGAAGCCGAACAGCAGGAGCAGCCAAGCCAAGTGCCGGTGGGGAGAAGGCCTGTAAGTATAGACTGACGGTGAATGTCCTTTTTTTTTTCTAAATTTTTTTTCTCCCCCTGCCTTTCTTTCTGTCCTTTTTTTCATCTTCAATCTTGCTTCTATTCTGTATTTTTTTTCTATCTTTTTTATTTCAAAATATTTCCAAGATTATAATGTTTTTCTATTTTATTCTAGGCTCCTCAACGGGATGAAGACATCGCTCTGGACAATGATGACCCTGATCAACCAGGTCCAGGAGCGTCTCCCATTGTGGGACAGCCGTGATCAGCAACACGCGGACAAGGTGGTGACCCGGCAGCTCTGGAATGAGGTGGCCGCAGCGCTGATCGATGGCTGGGACAACGCTTCTCCCCGGGTCTGAAAGGAGTTTCATAAGTATTTCAATGCTCTGTTGCAGTGACTCTTGGATGTGATCACACAGGTGTGTGTGATGCTAGAGATATTCTAGCGTTATACTCAATTGTGTCATCATGGCCAACAGTGAGTGCATTGTCTATTGTATTGCTGTGTGATGCTGCATTGACTCTTGGACGTGATCACACAGGTGTGTGTGATGCTAGATATATTCTAGCATCATACTCAATTGTGTTATCATGGCCAACAGTGATTACATTGTCTATTGTATTGCTGTGTGATGACACATTGACTCTTGGCTGTGTTCACACAGGTGTGTGTGATGCTAGAGATATTCTAGCATCATATGCATGTGTGTTATCATGGCCAACAGTGATTGCATTGTCTATTGTATTGCTGTGTGATGCCATAGTGACTCTTGGACATGATCATACAGGTGTGTGTGATGCTAGAGATATTCTAGCATCATACACATGTGTGTTATCATGACCAACAGTGAGTGCATTGTCTATTGTATTGTTGTGTGATGCCGCATTGACTCTTGGCTGTGTTCACACAGGTGTGTGTGATGCTAGAGATATTCTAGCATCATACACATGTGTGTTATCATGACCAACAGTAAGTGCATTGTCTATTGTATTGCTGTGTGATGCGGCAGTGACTCTGGGCCGTGATCACACAGGTGTGTGGGATGCTAGTGATTTGGCCATCAGTGCATTGTCTAATTTTTTTTTCTTTTTTCTACAGTGAACAAAGTCAGAACCCGTTGGCGCTTGATGAAGGACCGCTTCAACAGGGATGTCCGTCAGGAGGGCCAGGGTCGCAGTGGTGCTGCGGCAAGGACCAGAACTAGATATCGTTCCCATGGGGCGTTGGCGTTCCTAAGACCGGTCCTTGCCACCAGAGCGTAAGTATTTTGTTGTATTGTATTGTGTTTTTTTCTCTGTGCGTTTCTACTTTACAGGACTTGACGATTGTAATTGCATGATACTAATGTTTTTCTTTTCACAGTACCTAGAGCAGCACGCTGCAACCTGTCCCTGGAGCGGTCCTTCATTGAATGACCTCGGACCCGTCCCAGCCATCCGACAGCCAAGAAGCATCTTGCAGGTCAGCAACACAGACATCTGGAGACTAGGAAGCTGGTCAATCTGGTGTTCCCCTGTCCCAGGTCTCTGCTACTGGTTTTGCGGGCACTACCTGCCAGCGGCAGAGGGCCTCGGACAGGAATGTCATGCCCAAGTTCCTTCACTTGAGCTCGGTCTTTCAGCAAGGCCTCAAGGCGCTGTCAGACAGAGTGGAAAGTGGTTTTAACTACATGGACCACCGCTTCCAGTCTGTCGACAGTCGCCTTGACTGTCTGGAAGCCGACCTCAACAGACCAGCGCACCATTTTTTCCACCAAATTGAACGGGCCATGGCGGAACACCTTAGTCCAGATTTCCAGCTGACTGTGATGCAGGCCTGCAACAATGCTTTCTTGCAGGCTATGCAGCAGAGTCAGTACGTGCAGAAGTCAGTGGTGTCATTTCCAACTGTGCCACCACTGACTCGCTTCATCTCACTACCGACTTCTGCTGCATACCCTTGCATGGCCACCTGCATTCCAAGCCAAGGCGGACACCACTACATCACCCCAAGGCCGAGTGCTGCTGGACACTCCACCGCCACCACCATGGTAAGCGCTGCTCCTGTCTGGAGCACCACCGCCGCCACAACTCCTTCTGCTTGGCGCACCGCGGCCGAAATCAATCATCCTGCTTGGAGCACCGCCGCCGAAACAACTCCTCCTGCTTGGAGCACCGCCACCCAAACAACTCCTCCTGCTTGGAGCACCGCCACCACTCCTTCTAGGAGCACCACCACTGCTCCTCCTGCTAAGAGCACCACCACCGCCACCGCTCCTCCTGCTAGGCCCACCGCCACTGCTCCTCCTGCTAGGCCCACCGCCACCGCTCCACCTGCTTGGAGCGCTGCCAAAGCAACTCCTCTGAGTAGATGGCCAAGTTCTCCAAAAAATATGACATAGTTGTCATGGGAGATTTCAACTATCCAGACATTTGTTGGGAATCTCTCTCAGGCAAAACTAACAGGTCAAGGAAATTCTTATCCTCTCTTGCTGACAACTTTATCTTCCAAAAGGTAAGGGAGAAAACAAGGGGAACTGCTACCTTGGATCTAATCCTTATAAACAGGGAGGAAATGGTTGAGGAGGTAAAAGTGGCTGGGACCCTAGGAGGTAGCGACCATGCTATTTTAGAATTTTGGATTACTAGAGGTGGAAGACCTGTGAAGACTCAGACGTCAAGGTTAGATTTCAGAAAGGCAGATTTTAAGGGATTCAGAAAGAGAATTGGAGGGATCCAATGGCTGGATATCCTTAAAGACAAAAATGTCCAGGAAGGATGGGAAATCTTGAAAAATGAAATTCTCAAAGCACAGTTGTTAACAATTCCGAAAAGAGGGAAGAATAGGAAGCATTTAAGGAAACCAGGATGGATGAACACAGAACTTAAGCACATGCTAAAAAGGAAGAAAAAAATGTTTATAAAATGGAAAGAGGGAGGCATATCTAAAGAAGAATATAATGCTGTCTGCAGAACCTGCAGGGCACAAATCAGATTAGCTAAAGCTGAAAATGAACTGAGGCTTGCAAGAGATGTCAAAAGCAATAATAAAGGATTTTGGGGATATGTCAAAAGTAAAAGAAAAGTCAAAGATGCTATAGGATTTTTACAGGATGAAAATGATGAAATGGTAAGACAGGATGTTGAGAAGGCTGAACTTTTAAATTCCTATTTTGCATCTGTTTTCTCTCAGAAAGGAAATGCAACATCAACTGTTATTCACTGTCCTATTAAGGGAATAGAAGAATCCAGGATATCTATAAACAGAAAGATAGTGAGGAAACACTTAGCTAACCTAAATGAATTCAAGTCTCCAGGTCCAGATGAATTACACCCCAGAGTACTGAAGGAGATAGCAGAAGAAATTTTTGAACCCCTCTCCATAATCTTTGAAAATTCTTGGAGAACAGGAGAAGTGCCAGAAGACTGGAGAAGAGCAAATGTTGTTCCTATCTTCAAAAAGGGGAAGAAGGTGGACCCAGGCAACTATAGGCCGGTGAGTCTGACTTCTATACCAGGAAAGATCTTTGAACAAATTATTAAACAACATGTATGTCAATACCTGGATAAGAATGAAGTGATTAAACAGAGTCAGCATGGGTTTGCAACTAATAAGTCATGTCAGACTAACTTAATTTCCTTCTATGACGGTATCACTGATTGGGTGGATCAAGGAAATGCTGTAGATATAGTATATCTTGACTTCAGCAAAGCATTTGACAAAGTCTCTCATACAATCCTTATTGAAAAAATGACTAAGTATGGAATGGACAAGGCAACTGTTAGGTGGATTCATAACTGGCTTAGTGATCGGACCCAAAGAGTGGTCGTAAATGGCTGCACATCCAGTTGGAAGAATGTCTCAAGTGGGGTACCACAGGGCTCTGTCCTGGGCCCTGTATTGTTCAACATCTTTATCAACGATTTAGATGAAGGAATTGAGGGTAAACTGATTAAATTTGCTGATGACACAAAGCTAGGAGGGATAGCTAATACTAGAGAAGAGAGAGAGAGGATTCAAAAAGATTTAAATAAACTGGAGAAGTGGGCAGCAACTAACAGAATGGTTTTTAACAGGGAGAAATGCAAAGTACTACATCTGGGCAATAAAAATGAAAAAAGCATATATAGAATGGGAGGAATAGGGCTAAGTGACAGCACATGTGAAAAAGACTTGGGTATACTAATAGATCACAGACTGAATATGAGTCAACAGTGTGATGCAGCAGCAAAAAAGGCAAATGCAATTCTAGGATGTATTAACAGAAGCATACAGTCTAGATCACGTGAAGTCATTATTTCCCTCTACTCCTCTTTGGTCAGACCTCATCTGGAATATTGTGTCCAGTTTTGGGCACCACATTTTAAAAAAGACATCAACAAACTGGAGCAAGTTCAGAAAAGAGCGACCAGAATGGTGACCGGTCTGCAAACCCTGTCTTATGAGGAAAGGTTGCAGGATTTGGGAATGTTTAGTTTGCAAAAGAGAAGACTGAGAGGAGACTTAATAGCTGTCTACAAATATCTAAAGGGATGTCACATTGTAGAAGGATCAACTTTATTCTCATTTGCACAAGGAAAGACTAGAAGCAATGGGATGAAACTGAATGGGAAGAGACACAGATTAGATATTAGAAAAAACTTTTTGACAGTTAGAGTGATCAATGAGTGGAACAGGCTGCCACGAGAAGTGGTGAGTTCTCCTTCAATGGAAGTCTTCAAACAGAGGCTGGACAGACATCTGACTGGGATGATTTAGCGAATCCTGCTTTGAGCAGGGGGTTGGACCAGATGGCCCAGGAGGTCCCTTCCAACTCTACGATTCTATGATTCTATGATTCTATGATACCTTTTAATGGCTAACTGAAAAGATTGTAACAAATTGCAGGCTTTCGAGACTACGCAGGTCTCTTCATCAGGCTAGACTAATACAAAATCTGAAGAATCACATATTTATACACAAGACAGCATATTAATAACACAATAGCTAAGACAAATGATGTGAAGCGGAATAGTCATTATGGGAGAGGGATAAGCCTAAATATTGGAGCAGTTCATTGATAAGCAGTGTGAAGGTTTTATTGCCCTCTGATTGCATCTGGTTCTGTGTTGTGATGACCCCAGTAGGTCTGAGGAGCAAATTCCTTAATTGATGTAAAAAGACATAAATCCATGCGACACATTCATACCTGCACTGAATGTGTCGAAAGTTTTCATAAACTTGTACTCAGAGGAGTGTTGTAAGTTTTCATAAATTTCTACTCAGAGGAGTTGCTTTGTCAACCACTGAGGACTCTCAATTCTAAATATTCTGTAGTCACCTGGTCAGGAGTTCTAGTAAAGTCAAGATGCACAAAACACAGCATCCTGATTTCAGTGGGACAACTGGGCAGGTGATTATTGTATTGGAGTGTATAAAAACAGAGTGGACTTGGTACAGGTATCAAAACAGGTTTTTTATTTAAATACACACAAGAAAACAATTTTACACCATTTGATCTTTGCCATTCCACACGTCCTACATCAGACATAAAGTAGGCCGCAAATTGGTCCCTCATTTGGCCAACTTCAACTGATGACCTGAGAGGGTACTGAGTGAATTCAGGCAATGGGTTGGCAGCTGGTTCATCTAGTTCAAAGTTCGGGTGCTCTTTAGCCATAACAAAATTATGAAGAACCACACACGCCTTCACCACCTCATCCACTGTTTCCAGTTTAAGATTAATGGCTGTGCCGAGAATGCGCCATCTGGAGACAAGAATCCCAAAAGCACACTCTACAGTTCTTCTGGCCCTGTTCAGTCTATAATTAAATATTTTTTGGTGTAGTCCAAGTCCCGGCTGGAGTAGGACTTCAGCATGTTTTGGCACATTTGAAAGGCCTCATCCCCAACCATTACAAAGGGCAGTGGCAGACCTTCGGTGTGGGGAAGAGTCCGTCGCATGGGGAAATTGAAATGATTGCCAGACAACCTCCTGCCCATGTCAGAGTTCTTAAATGCCTGTGAGTCATTTCCACGGCCAAATGCCCCAATGTCCACTGCAACAAATAGACAGTCTGCATCCGCAATGCCCATGAGTACTGTAGAGAAGTACTTTTTGTAGTTATAGAACTCCGATCCACTTCTTTTGGGTTTTATTATCCGGATGTGTTTCCCATCCACCGCTCCCAAACAGTTGGGGAAATTGCAGACTGTCCAGAATTTTTCAGCGATTTCCATCCACTTTTCTGCGGTGGGAAGGGGCATAAATTCTCTACAGAGAACATAGCACAAAGCCCGGCAGGTGCCCGACAAGGTTGAAATTCCAATCCGGTACTGGAAGTGGAGTGAAGATAGGGTCTCTCCAGTAGCCAGGAATCTGCCAGAGAAAGAAAAAAAAATTTATGTCTAGGGTTTTTTAAAACACTAACATATAAAAAATATTAGTACTTGGCAGAACAATAATTCTGCAGGCTTTGGAATAGTACATGGCAGAACAAAGAAAATTATGCAGGCATTGGTTTGTAAATATTACGTACCGTAATGTGACCAGGAGCTGTTCCTCAGGAGGAATCGCACAACGGAGCTGTGTGTCCTGTCTCCGGATGGGTTCTTGAACACGAGCAAGCAAATCCCTGAAGCTTTCTTGGGACATCCGGGTATACTGTAGTCAGTAAATTTCGCTGGGTTTCCCTGGAGCTTGCTGCAGAGGGTGTGGTACACTCCACGGCTCTCCCAGATTTCAATAATCGGATGTATCCACAAACGCCCCGCTGCTGTCTTCGCTGTCTCTCTCTCTCCCTTTGTTGCTGGCAAGCAAATGCAAAAGCCTGAGCCAGCGCGATGTCCAAATCCAAGTTAAAGTGAAAACTCTTCCAACGCAGATCCATGTTCACAAAGGAAAAAGCAACCAAATCTGAAGAATTCAGCTGTAAACAGGGTCTATATAAAGAATTCCCATGACACTCGCCCACTGGTGTCCCATTGGTGGAGTCTGTTTCAAGAATTTTTAAAGGATTTTCCTCCTGTGAAATGTGACACCTAGACAACGCTTGCGCATAAAAAAACGCAAACGCATGCAAAAACGCATGAAAACGCATACAAACGCTGCGTTTTTATGTCGTCATGCGCACGCTGATGCATCAAAAAATTGCTGCGTTTGCAAGCGTTTTTTTGCTTGCGTTTTATGTGCGCACGAAACGCTGCGCAAAATGGCGCAAATGTGAAAGTGGCCTAAACCATCTCAGACAGATGTCTGTCCAGCCTCTGAAGACTTCCATTGAAGGAGAACTCACCACCTCTTGTGGCAGCCTGTTCTACTCATTGATCACCCTCACTGTCAGGCAGTTTTTTTCTAATCTGTATCTTCTCTCTTTCAGTTTTGTTCCATTGCTTCTTGTGTTTCCATGTGAAAATGAGAATAAGGATGAACCCTCTACATTGTGACATCCCTTGAGATATTTGTAGGCAGCTATTATGCCTCTTCTTAGCCTTCTTTTTTGCAGGCTAAACATTCCCAGATCCTTTTACCATTCCTCATAGGACATAGTTTGCAGTCTGCTCATCAAGATGGTAGCTCTTCTCTGAACTTGCTCCAGTTTTTCATTGTTTTTTATTTTTTAAATGTGATGCCCAATGCTGGATTCAAGATGAGGCCTGACCAAGGAAGTGTAGAGGGGGGTAATTACTTTATGTGATCTAGACTCTATGCTTCTCTTAATACTCATACATCCTAGAACTGTGTTTGCCTTTTTTGCTGCACCACACTGTTGACTCATGTGCAGCCTGTGATCTACTAGTATACCCAAGTCTTTTTCACACGTGCTGTTGCTTAGTTCTATTCCTCCCGTTCTGTAGATGTAATTTTCATTTTTCTTGCCCATATGTAGAATCTTGCATGTCTCCCTGTTAAATATCATTCTATTAGTCGCTGCCCATTGTTCAAGCCTATCTAGATCCTTTTGAATTCTTTATCTTATCTAGTGTTAGCTAGCCCTCTTAGCTTTGCATCATCTGAAAATTTGATGTTTACCTTCAGTTCCCTTATCTAGATAATTTATAAAAATGTTGTACAACACTGGGGCCAGGACAGAGCCTTGTGTTACCCCTCTTGAAACACTCTTCCAATTGGATGTGCAACCATTTATCACCACTCTTTGAGTACAATCATTGAGCCAGTTATGAATCCATCTAACCGCAGCCTTGCCAATCTCATACGTGGTAATCTTTTCAATAAGGATAGTATGAGATACTTTATCAAATGCTTTGCTGAAGTCTAGATATATTATATCTACCGCAATTCCTTTATCTACCCAGTCAGTGATTCCATCATAGAGGGAAATTAGATTAGTATGGCATGACTTGTTTGCTACAAACCTATGCTGGGTCTGGATAATTACTGTATTACTGTATTTTTATCCATGTCAAGTTATGCCACGGATATTACCATAGATTTGATGCAAAATGTGGAATGTGTGGAAAAAAAAGAAAATGTTGCAAGATTTCAACAGAAAGATTGGGGCTAAACGGCAACTTTCATGCCAAAAATTGCGCAATGCTGCTGCAATATCACAGCATAATGCAGGTGAATTGTGTCACATTGTGACCCCAAAGATACTGTAACCTCAACAAGCAAGTGACAAAAAAATCCATCTTGTTCCATTCTTTGCAACGTTCTTGCCATAGTCGCAGCACCCTGCCTTGTGCTTCGGTGTAGCCATGGCAAACAGCAATCTTTGGCCACGCAACGGGGCAATGCCTGTATGCAGACCAGTCCAGTTTTTGCGGATGCAGATTTAATTGTGTATTTTCGACTTTGGGACGTCTACAGTGGAAAGGTCTCTTGGTAATATGGCGCCCCAGGAGTATGGTCGCCACAGTGGCATTACCTTCCTCCTAGGGAGTGTGATGTCATGCTTGGAAGCAATAAAGGGTCTCTCTGTCAGGTAAATACAACACACAGCACAGTTCCCACTCCAGGCCAGCAGAGAGAGCTCTGAACCAAAACTGGGGGAAGAGCTGCTCTCTGGGGACCAGGAAGGGGAAATTAGTTAGTTTGTGTGAGGAGGGAAACATGTGTGGACGTGAGGAGAGGAGCTGGAAGATTGAGCAGAGTTCAGGCTCACTTCTAGCTGCAGTGCATGATCTGGAGTACGGTCTCCAAGGTTGTATGGATACTGATGATCCTGCAGCAGAAACCGGAGGAATAGGAAGCTGTAAATGCTCTGTTCCCACATAAGACTCGGAGGCACAACAGCAACGTGTGAGCCATAAGAACAAGGCAGGAAGGAAGTATGCAGAGAACAGGCAGGAGGCAAGAGGCATACAGCATGGAGCCGGCAGTGAACAGAACTCGCAGCATGGCCTGGAGTATTGAGTAAGGCTGGTGGGGGATGGGAGGCCACGCAGTGATGCAGGGTTGTTACACAGAGTAGGAACTCTGAAAGAAAGGAACTTTACGAAGTATACTGTATATGTTCAGTAGTGGGGGTAATTTATGCAGCCTATGCTGATTGTGCATCGTCCAGCTTTACAGTTGAGAGCTCATAACAGAAATTCAGAGATCACTCCGTACATGACATCAAATGAGAAAATTCTGTTAATTTCTGAACTCCATTTCTATCTGTCACTAAGAATAATATTCAATCAAAGCCTTTTGTGAATGATAAAAAGAATCATTATGTGTTGACTGTGTGATGGGATAAGCTTTGAGTAGAAAAGCTTTTTTTATATATGGTAACAGCAGATTGTAATTTCTACTGGTCTGGCTGCTCAGGCTATTCATAAAGCCTGTCTATAATTTATGGAAAATGTTCCAGATGAATGAAAATGCTTGCACCAGCAATTGCCATCAAATTCCCAACATTCAAGAGAACTAACATCCTAACATAATGTGTATTATTTTCCTACTACTACAAAGGAAAAACTTACAGAAAAATGTGTATTTCTTAACCCCTTATCAGGATGTAGATGGCTGGCTTCAGGTTTAGATTGGTCCTTGGACGACAGTGTCAGCTTGCCCCTCTTCAATTTAAATTTTTTCCTCTTCGCCTTCCAAGAGCTTAAATTTCTTTAATTTTAGGTTGATGGGATTGTTTAAAGGCTTGTTTTTTTGTAGTATAATCTGTATTTTTATTTTTTGTTGACACCCTATAACAGTTTTAAGGGTTAATGCAACTTTCTGATCAAGCAATTTTCATTTTTTTTTATTTCATGTTGGTGTTTAACGTATAAGACAAGCATGATAGTATTTTATTAGTTCAGACAGCTACGCGGAGATGCCAAATATCTTCATTCTCCTTTCTAGATTCTAATAATGTACAAAGATAAGTAGGGTGCCCGGAATATATATATATATATATACACACACACACAGTGGGAAAAAAAAGTATTTAGTTAGCCACCAATTGTGCAAGTTCTCCCACTAAAAAAGATGAGAGAGGCCTATAATTGACATCATAGGTAGACCACAACTATGAGAGTGAAAATGAGAAAACAAATCCAGAAAATCACCTTGTCTGATTTGGCAAGATTTATTTTGCAAATTATGATGGAAAATAAGTAGAGTTGAGCGACTTTTGGTTTTTTAGGGTCGCGTTTCGTTTCGTGAAACCCGACTTTTCCAAAAGTCGGGTCGAGCAAGATCGTCCGATTATAGGGAAAAGTCGGGGTCGTCCCGAAACACGAAACCCAATGTAAGTCAATGGGGAATAAAAGTCGGCAGTGAGAGGAGGACAGGAAACACACCTACAGTGCCCATTTGAATGCCAAAAGCATCAATTCTTCTTACTTAAGCTTGTCAACCTTAATTAACTTCATAATACAAGTTACGCACTGAAAAATGGGGGTTATTTGGCTACAGACTGTGGGGGGGAGGGCTGGCTGCAGGTTTTCATGTGCCCTGGGCGAAAGAGCGCCCCTTTAACACATACCACAACTCATCAATGATCATGCTCCGATACGGCAGAGAAATAGCGGTATAGTACAATGAAAAATACTTCACTTTTTACATCTCATGACGAGGCCCATCTATTTCTCCATACAGAATCATTGGTCCCATATAATGTTTGAAACAGTATATGATGAGCTCCACATAATGCTACAGTATATGTTGGTCCCCATGGATGAAGCTCCACTGTCTTATGGGCCCAAATAATGCTCCAAACATAATGGGCCCCATTTCTAATGCTCTAGTGTATAATGGGCCCTGTAAATGCTGCTCCAGTGTCTGATGTCCACCTTTGGAATGTTCCAGTGTATGGTGGGCCCCATCTATCATTCTCAGACGGTGTTAGGCCCAGTATGGATTGCACGTGATTGCACAAAGGTGAGAAAGGGTACCGTATCCCCAGATAACATGTATGGATAGTGTACACATTCAAAATATATGTCTCAGGAGGCAGGCTCAGACGGTGTCAGGCCCAGTATGGATTGCACGTGATTGCACAAAGGTTAGAAAGGGTACCGTATCCCCGGATAACATGTATGGATAGCGTACACATTAAAAATATATGTCTCAGGAGGCAGGCTCAGACGGTGTCAGGCCCAGTATGGATTGCACGTGATTGCACAAAGGTTAGAAAGGATACCGTATCCCTGGATAACATGTATGGATAGCATACACATTCAAAATATATGTCTCAGGAGGCAGGCTCAGACGGTGTTAGGCCCAGTATGGATTGCACGTGATTGCACAAAGGTTAGAAAGGGTACCGTATCCCCGGATAACATGTATGGATAGCGTACACATTCAAAATATATGTCTCAGGAGGCAGGCTCAGACGGTGTTAGGCCCAGTATGGATTGCACGTGATTGCACAAAGGTTAGAAAGGGTACCGTATCCCCGGATAACATGTATGGATAGCGTACACATTCAAAATATATGTCTCAGGAGGCAGGCTCAGACGGTGTCAGGCCCAGTATGGATTGCACGTGATTGCACAAAGGTTAGAAAGGGTACCGTATCCCCGGATAACATGTATGGATAGCGTACACATTCAAAATATATGTCTCAGGAGGCAGGCTCAGACGGTGTCAGGCCCAGTATGGATTGCACATGATTGCACAAAGGTTAGAAAGGGTACCGTATCCCCGGATAACATGTATGGATAGCGTACACATTCAAAATATATGTCTCAGGAGGCAGGCTCAGACGGTGTCAGGCCCAGTATGGATTGCACGTGATTGCACAAAGGTTAGAAAGGGTACCGTATCCCCGGATAACATGTATGGATAGCGTACACATTCAAAATATATGTCTCAGGAGGCAGGCTCAGACGGTGTTAGGCCCAGTATGGATTGCACGTGATTGCACAAAGGTTAGAAAGGGTACCGTATCCCCGGATAACATGTATGGATAGCGTACACATTCAAAATATATGTCTCAGGAGGCAGGCTCAGACGGTGTTAGGCCCAGTATGGATTGCACGTGATTGCACAAAGGTTAGAAAGGGTACCGTATCCCCGGATAACATGTATGGATAGCGTACACATTCAAAATATATGTCTCAGGAGGCAGGCTCAGACGGTGTCAGGCCCAGTATGGATTGCACGTGATTGCACAAAGGTTAGAAAGGGTACCGTATCCCCGGATAACATGTATGGATAGCGTACACATTCAAAATATATGTCTCAGGAGGCAGGCTCAGACGGTGTCAGGCCCAGTATGGATTGCACGTGATTGCACAAAGGTTAGAAAGGGTACCGTATCCCCGGATAACATGTATGGATAGCGTACACATTCAAAATATATGTCTCAGGAGGCAGGCTCAGACGGTGTCAGGCCCAGTATGGATTGCACAAAGGTTAGAAAGGGTACCGTATCCCCGGATAACATGTATGGATAGCGTACACATTCAAAATATATGTCTCAGGAGCAGGCTCAGACGGTGTCAGGCCCAGTATGGATTGCACGTGATTGCACAAAGGTTAGAAAGGGTACCGTATCCCCGGATAACATGTATGGATAGCGTACACATTCAAAATATATGTCTCAGGAGGCAGGCTCAGACGGTGTTAGGCCCAGTATGGATTGCACGTGATTGCACAAAGGTTAGAAAGGGTACCGTATCCCCGGATAACATGTATGGATAGCGTACACATTCAAAATATATGTCTCAGGAGGCAGGCTCAGACGTTGTTAGGCCCAGTATGGATTGCACGTGATTGCACAAAGGTTAGAAAGGGTACCGTATCCCCGGATAACATGTATGGATAGCGTACACATTCAAAATATATGTCTCAGGAGGCAGGCTCAGACGGTGTCAGGCCCAGTATGGATTGCACGTGATTGCACAAAGGTTAGAAAGGGTACCGTATCCCCGGATAACATGTATGGATAGCGTACACATTCAAAATATATGTCTCAGGAGGCAGGCTCAGACGGTGTTAGGCCCAGTATGGATTGCACGTGATTGCACAAAGGTTAGAAAGGGTACCGTATCCCCGGATAACATGTATGGATAGCGTACACATTCAAAATATATGTCTCAGGAGGCAGGCTCAGACGGTGTCAGGCCCAGTATGGATTGCACGTGATTGCACAAAGATTAGAAAGGGTACCGTATCCCCGGATAACATGTATGGATAGCGTACACATTCAAAATATATGTCTCAGGAGGCAGGCTCAGACGGTGTCAGGCCCAGTATGGATTGCACGTGATTGCACAAAGGTTAGAAAGGGTACCGTATCCCCGGATAACATGTATGGATAGCGTACACATTCAAAATATATGTCTCAGGTGGCAGGCTCAGACGGTGTTAGGCCCAGTATGGATTGCACGTGATTGCACAAAGGTTAGAAAGGGTACCGTATCCCCGGATAACATGTATGGATAGCGTACACATTCAAAATATATGTCTCAGGAGGCAGGCTCAGACGGTGTCAGGCCCAGTATGGATTGCACGTGATTGCACAAAGGTTAGAAAGGGTACCGTATCCCCGGATAACATGTATGGATAGCGTACACATTCAAAATATATGTCTCAGGAGGCAGGCTCAGACGGTGTCAGGCACAGTATGGATTTGACGGCCCAGATTACACAGCGGAGGAGCAGGGAGAAGTAAAGATTGCAAATGCTGGGGCCCTGCCCAAGCAAGGGGGGCCCACTCGTGGGCGTCGGTACTGGCACTGGGCCCCTCATAGTACAGCGGTGTGTCTGACGGCGGGTGTGCACCACCACCATCAGAGACACTTGATTGCACTATGAGGGACCCTGTGCCAGTGCCCGCGCCCAAGAGTCGGCCTACCCACCTGTCCAGGGCAACGGCACTCGCACGGTGTCGTGCGCTAGGTGGTGACCCCGGCCATGGGGGGAGGCAGCACAGTTAGGGAGTTTTAAAAAGTGGCATATGTTGATGTTGGACATTCAGCTGATGCAAAAGGCGAAATAGGTCAAGTCCCAGGAAGAGGTGGACCAAAGCAAGCCATTTTTCTGTCACCCTATTTGTCATCAGGGGAAGGTGGGACAAAATCCTTGGAAACCCATGTGTGGTTCATTTTAATGAAGGTTAGATCATCCACATTTTGGGTTGACAGACGGGTCCTTTTTTCTGTCAGGATTGATCCAGCTGCACTGAAGACTCTTTCCGATAGCACACTTGCAGCTGGGCAAGCGAGCTCCTGTAAGGCATATTGTGCCAATTCAGGCCAGGTGTCCAGTTTAGCGGCCCAATAGTCAAAGGGGAATGACCTGTGTGGGAGAACATCGATATGGGAGGAAAAGTAGTTTGTAACCATGGTTGACAACTGCTGTCTCCTGTCACTTTCCATCGATGCAGTATTACCAGTTGTGTGAGCGGTATTTGAAAAATCAGTCCACAACATTGTCATGAAACCCCTGTCTCCAATGCCACTTCTGCTGTGTGCACCACGAACACCTCTGCCAAGCTGCCCCCGGCCCGTACGGCTCGTGTGAGAACCATCACCGCTGCTGTGTGCTGGGAATGCCTCAAGCAACCGATTTACCAGAGTTGCTTGTTTATTAGCCAATATTAGGTCAAGGTTCTCCTGTGGCATGATGTTTTGTAATTTGCCTTTATAGCGTGGATCCAGGATGCTGGCCAACCAGTAGTCGTCATCGTTCATCATTTTGGCAATGCGGGGGTCCCTTTTTAGGATCCGCAAGGCATAATCTGACATGTGGGCCAATGTTCCCGGTGTCAATGATGCACTGCGAGTGCTGGTTGGAGGAGCACTTTCTGGCAAATCCACATCCCTCCAGTCACGCACAAACCCTGTACCAGACCTTGCCACGCCAACATTTTCACTTGCCCCACGAGATGCATCCTCCTCCCCTAAGTAATCATCCCCATCATCATCCTCCTCCTCCTCTTCTTCCTCCACCTCGTCCAGGAGAGGTCCCTGAGCAGACAATGGCTGAATGTCATCAAGGATTCCCTCCTCCTCTTCCTCCTCATCAACATTGGCTGCAGACGCCTGCTCCTTAAGGTGCGTCAAAGTTTGCATGAGCAGACGCATAAGTGGGATGCTCATGCTTAGGATGGCGTCGTCTGCGCTTACCAGCCGTGTGCATTCCTCAAAACACTGAAGGACTTTACAGAGGTCTTTCAGCTTCGACCACTGCACACCTGTCAACTCCATGTCTGCTCTCAAAGTGCCTGGCCGTGTATCCTCCCACAAATGCATTATGGCCTGCCTCTGCTCGCACAGCCGCTCCACCATGTGCAGGGTGGAGTTCCACCTTGTTGCAATGTCGATAATGAGGCGGTGGTTGGGAAGGTGGAGCAATCGCTGCAGCTTCTGCATACGAACGGAGTGTACAGGCGACCGGCGGATGTGCGCGCACAGTCTTCGCACCTTCTGGAGCAGGGCTGTTAACTCCGGATAATTTTTGAGGAAGCACTGCACCACCAGGTTCAAGGTGTGAGCCAAGCAAGGTATGTGGCTGAGTTTTGAAAGGGCTATGGCTGCCACAAAATTACGGCCGTTATCACTAACTACCTTGCCTGCCTCAAGATGTACACTGCCCAGCCATGACTCAGTTTATCGCTTCAAGTACTTGGCCAGCACCTCGGCGGTATGTCTGTCGCCCAAGCACATCATCTGCAACACAGCCTGCTGACGCTTTCCACTAGCTGCTCAATAGGGGGACACATCGTGTGCAACAGTGGCAGCTGCAGATGGAGTGCTCGTACGACTGCGCTCTGTGGACGAGCTTTCGCTTCTGGAGGAGGAGGAGGAGGGTGGAACGCCTACAGCCAACTGTTTCCTATACCGTGGGCTAGGCAGCACTGTCCCACCACCGCTGTCCCCTGTGGACCCTGCATCCACCACATTAAACCAGTGCGCAGTGATGGACACGTAACGGCCCTGGCCATGCCGACTGGACCATGCATCAGTTGTGAGGTGCACCTTTCCGCTCACTGACTGCTTGAGTGCATGGACAATGCGGTCTTTCACATGATGGTGGAGGGCTGGGATGGCTTTGCGAGAGAAGAAGTGGCGACTGGGTAGGTCATAACGTGGTACTGCATAGGCCATGAGTTCGCGGAAAGCTGTGCTTTCCACCAACCGAAAGGGCATCATCTCAAACGAGATTAGTTTGGCAATGTGGGCGTTCAAACCCAGTGTACGCGGATGAGAGACTGAGTACTTTCTTGACCTACTCATAGTGTCTGGGAGGGTGAGCTGGACTTGAGAGCTGCATATGGAGGAAGTAGCGGTGGACAGGGCGGACTGAGAGAGGGTTGATGATGGTGATGGAGTTGGTGTTCTTTCTGATGGCCTAGAATCAGTCTTTCGTTGATATAACAGTGGGATTCCCTGACTGCTGTGGCCTTGCAACGACACCTCAACATTTGCTGCTGTGCTAACCGGTGGGCTTACAGTGGGGGAAACAATGTAGCGTTGATGACTACCTTCGTTGTGATCAGTTGCACATGTGGCACTTGAGGTTTGGTGTTGTGTCCACGCTTGCAAGTGCATGCTGGTTAAATGTCTAAGCATGCAACTGGTATTCAAATTTTTCAGATTTTTCCCTCGGCTAAAGGTCTTTGCGCACTTCTTACAGATAACCTTGGCCTGATCATGAGGATTTTGTTCAAAAAAGTGCCACACTGCACTCTTCCTACTTTGGCAGACATTTTGCGGCCTAGCACGCTGTGATCTTTTGACCCTCTGGACAAGCTGTCCAGCAACTCTTTTGATGTTTGGAACCTGTCTTTGGAGTGCTCCGGGCCTGCCAGATAACAGCTGTTGCGATGTCGATGTCTGCTGTGGATGCTCCTCATCTGAGCTATTGGAAGCAGCACCCTCTTCCCCCAATGGATGCCAATCTGGGTCAACAACTGGGTCATCCATCACCTCCTCTTCTATGTCATGTGCACCTTCCTCTGTGTCACCGTGTATGGTGGTATAGTGTGCGGGAAGGGGCACCTGAGTCTCATCAGGGTCAGAATCTGGCTCTGTACACTGCGAGGACAATGTAGTGCTCTGAGTGAATGTACCAGCAGAATCATCCATCAGCGGCTGTGCATCAGTGCACTCCATGTCAGATTCATCTTGGCCTGGGTAATTCACCATTTGACTTGATAATCCAGGCATGGTATGTGAAAACAGCTCCATGGAGTAATCAGTAGTATGGCCTGCGTCATCCTTCAATCTTGGTTGGGGTGAAGGACACAAGGAAAGGTGTGGTTCATGAACATGAGCCTCCAATGACGACTCAGTGCTTTTACTTTTTACAACTGAAGAAGAGGAGGCGATAGAGCTGGAGGCTGAGTCAGCAATGTAAGACAAACTTTTTCCTGATGCTCTGGCTTTAAAAGCGGTTTGCCAACTCCTAGAAAACTAAGCGTTCGAGGCCTTATGTAGCCAGACGATGACGCAGGCTCAACACCTCCTGCATTCGGTCCTATTTTGCTCTTGCCACTACCATCAGATCCACCACCAACACCATCATTACCAGCTGCCAACCCCCGCCCAATTCCACGGCCTCTTCCACCAGCCTTCCTCATTTTTGGTAGAAATGTAGACAAAATCCAACAAACTATATAGTAAGTAAAACAAGGTGTCTATAGGACATGGGAGATTTTGAATTTCTGCACACACTTTTGGACACTGGACACTTTTGGATTGTGTGAGGCCCAATGAATATCTGAGCGCTATGTGACAGGCTCGATGGCACAGCTGTGACCTAAGTGACTAGAGGATAAGTGAGAGTTTGAATCTCTGCACATACTTTTGGACACTGGACACTTTTGGATTGTGTGAGGCCCAATGAATATCTGAGCGCTATGTGACAGGCTCGATGGCACAGCTGTGACCTAAGTGACTAGAGGATAAGTGAGAGTTTGAATCTCTGCACACACTTTTGGACACTGGACACTTTTGGATTGTGTGAGGCCCAATGAATATCTGAGCGCTATGTGACAGGCTCGATGGCACAGCTGTGACCCAAGTGACTAGAGGATAAGTGAGATTTTGAATCTCTGCACACACTTTTGGACACTGGACACTTTTGGATTGTGTGAGGCCCAATGAATATCTGAGCGCTATGTGACAGGCTCGATGGCACAGCTGTGACCTAAGTGACTAGAGGATAAGTGAGAGTTTGAATCTCTGCACACACTTTTGGACACTGGACACTTTTGGATTGTGTGAGGCCCAATGAATATCTGAGCGCTATGTGACA
Organism: Dendrobates tinctorius; assembly: GCF_039654945.1. NCBI lineage: Eukaryota > Metazoa > Chordata > Amphibia > Anura > Dendrobatidae > Dendrobates > Dendrobates tinctorius. The sequence goes on from NW_027361743.1 coordinate 50,739,826, forward strand.
GGCTCGATGGCACAGCTGTGACCTAAGTGACTAGAGGATAAGTGAGAGTTTGAATCTCTGCACACACTTTTGGACACTGGACACTTTTGGATTGTGTGAGGCCCAATGAATATCTGAGCGCTATGTGACAGGCTCGATGGCACAGCTGTGACCTAAGTGACTAGAGGATAAGTGAGAGTTTGAATCTCTGCACACACTTTTGGACACTGGACACTTTTGGATTGTGTGAGGCCCAATGAATATCTGAGCGCTATGTGACAAGCTCGATGGCACAGCTGTGACCAAAGTGACTAGAGGATAAGGGAGATTGGATTGCTTTTAAAAAAGCAGTTTGCGGAGCAGTGGGTAAACAGCAATGCCAGCCTGTCAGGAAGCCTTAGAAGGCAGCCCAACAACCAACACCACTGATACACCACTATATAGCCTCCCCTTGCACTGCACACACAGTGACTGGTGTGTTGTGCAGGCCAAATCGCTAGCAGCAGAAGCAGTTTTTTGGTCTTCTTCCCTGCCTAACGCTCTCCCTACAGAATCAGCAGCAACCTCTCCCTATGCTAAGATCGGCAGAAGTAAGATGGCGGTCGGCGTGCACGCCCTTTTATACCCCCTGTGACGCCCACCAAAGCAAGCCAATCACTTGCATGCCCTTCTGAAAGATGGTGGTGACCCGTGCCTATGTCATCACGTTGCCCACAGTGTCCGTGGATCCTGATTGGCTGAAAAAGAGCGCAAAACAAACTATTGAAACGCGACTTTGGCGCGTAAGTCGCCGACCTCGTGGCCGACCTCATCCTAGGGTCGGGTTTCGTTTCATGAAACCCGACTTTGCCAAAAGTCGGCGACTTTTGAATTTTTTCGACCCGTTTCGCTCAACTCTAAAAATAAGTATTTCGTCATTAACAAAAGTTCATCTCAATATTTTGTTATATATCCTTTATTGGCAATGACAGAGGTCAAATGTTTTCTGTAAGTCTTCACAAGGTTGGCACACACTGTTGGTGGTATGTTGGTCCATTCCTCCATGCAGATCTCCTCTAGAGCAGTGATGTTTTCGGCCTGTCGCTGGGCAACACGGACTTTCAAATCCCTCCAAAGGTTTTCTATGGGGTTGAAATCTGGAGACTGGCTAGGCCACTCCAGGACCTTTATATGCTTCTTACAAAGCCACTCCTTCGTTGCCCTGGCAGTGTGCTTGGGATCATTATCATGCTGAAAGACCCATCCATGTTTCATATTCAGTGCCCTTGCTGATGGAAGGAGGTTTGTGTTCTGTCCCCACATGAGGCGAATGGAGGTGTAGCTGATTGGGGCTGGGAGAGATTCCTACCTTCTATTTCCTCAATGCAGAGCAGACAGGACCAATGCTGTTCAGCGTCAGGAGAGATGATGCACACCAGAGATTTTGAAGTCCAGACTTGTTTATTTGGAAATCTGGACTTCACAAATCCTGGTGTGCATCATCTCTCTGGACGCTGAACAGCATTGGTCCTGTCTGCTCTGCATTGAGGAAACGGAAGGTAGGAATCTCTCCCAGCCCCAATCAACTACACCTCCATTCGCCTCATGTTGGGACAGAACAGTCGAAAACTGATGCCTTTCTCAGCTTGGTGCAAAGCGTGTCTCTCCCATAGAAAATAAAACTAAGAATGAAATGGCTGCTAGGAGGAAGAAGAAGGCGTGACTTCTGAAACGGAAGTGAAAGGCATGTACAAGAATTACTTAGTTACAGGCTGCTATACAGAAAGGGCCATTAGATGACAGCAGAGCAGCATGTAAGAACAGTACATTGTAAAACATGACAAATTCAATACATTAAAACATAACATAACACACAGGGAACAGCACAGTTTGCACTCAAAATCTCACGATACATGGCCCCGTTCATTCTTTCATGTACACGGATCAGTCGTCCTGGTCCCTTTACAGAGAAACAGCCCCAAAGCAAGATATTGCCACCCCCATGCTTCACAGTAGGTATGGTGTTCTCCTCTAAACACGATGAGTTTTGTTTCTACCAAACAGTTCTACTCTTGTTTCCTCAGACCATATGACATTCTCCCAGTACTCTTCTGGATAATCCAAATGCTTACTAGCAAACTTTAGACGGGCCCGGACATGTACTGGCTTAAGCAGGGGGACACATCTGGCACTGAAGGATCTGAGTCCCTGGCGGCGTAGTATGTTACTGATGGTAACCTTTGTTACGGTGGTCCCAGTTCTATGCAGGTCATTCACTAGGTCACCACCCCCATGTGCGTCTGGGATTTTTGCTCACCGTTCTTGTGATCATTTTGACCCCATGGGGTGAGATCTTGTATGGAGCCCCAGATCAAGGGAGCTTATCTGTTGTCTTATATGTCTTCCATTTTCTTATTATTGCTCCCACAGTTGATTTCAGCAAACCAAGCTGCTTGCCTATCACAGATTCAGTCTTCCCAGCCTGGTGCAGGGCTACAATTTTGTTTCTGGTGTCCTTTGACAGCTCTTTGGTCTTCACCATAGTGGAGCTTGGAGTGTGACTGTTTGAGGTTGTGGACAGGTGTCTTTTATACTGATAGCAAGTTCAAACAGGTGCCATTACTAGAGGTAATGAGTGGAGGACAGAGGAGCCTCTTAAAGAAGAAGTTACAAGTCTGTAAGAGCCAGAAATCTTGCATGTTTTTAGGTGACCAAATATTTATTTTCTACAATAATTTGAAAAATAAATCTTGCCATATCAGACAAGGTAATTTTCTGGATTTGTTTTCTCATTTTGACTCTCATAGTTGTGGTCTACCTATGATGTCAATTACAGGCCTCGGTCATCTTTTTAAGTGGGAGAACTTGCACAATTGGTGGCTGACTAAATACTTTTTTCCCCACTGTGTATGTGTTTCTCACAAAATTAGAATATCATAAAAAAGTTAATTTATTTCAGTTCTTTAATACAAAAAGTAAAACTCATATTATATAGTCATTACAGAGTGATCTAGTTCATGTGTTTATTTCTGTTAATGTTGATGATTATGGCTTACAGCCAATGAAAACCCAAACGTCATTATCTCAGTAAATTAGAATAATTAACAAAAAACACCTGCAAATGTTTCCTAAGCTTTTAAAAAGGTCCCTTAAATCTGTTTCAGTAGTCTCCACAATCATGGGGAAGACTGCTGACATGACAGTTGTCCAGAAAGCAGTCATTGACACACTCCACAAGGAGGGTAAGCCCCAAAAGGTCTTTGCTTAAGAAGCTGGCTGTTCACAGAGTGCTGTATCCAAGCATTTTAATGGAAAGTTGAGTGGAAGGAAAAAGTGTGGTAGAAAAAGGGGCACAAGCAACTAGGATAACTACAGCCTTGAAAAGATTGTTAAGAAAAGGCCAGTGGACTGCTGCTGGAGTCATGGCTTCAAGAGCCACCACACACAGATGTATCCAAGACATGGGCTACAAGTGTCGCATTCCTTGTGTCTAGCCACTTATGGTCAATAGGCAACGCCAGAAGCATTTTACCTGGGCCAAGGAGTAAAAGAAATGGACTGTTGCCCAGTGGTCCAAGGTGTTGTTTTCAGGTGAAAGTAAATTTTGCATTTCATTTGGAAATCAAGGTCGCAGAGTCTGGAGGAAGAGTACTGTAGAGAGGCACACAATCCATGCTGCTTGATGTCTAGTGTGATGTTTCCATAATCAGTGATGGTTTGGGGAGCCATGTCATCTGCTGGTGTAGATCCACTGTGTTTTATCAAGACCAAAGTCAGCGCAGCCATCTACCAGGAAATATTAGAGCACTTCATGCTTCCCTCTGCCGACAAGCTTTTTAGGGATGGAAATTTCATTCTCCAGCAGGACTTGGCACCTGTCCACACTGCCAAAAGTACCAATACCTTGTTAAAAAAACAACATTATCACTGTGCTAGAGTGGCCAGCAAACTCGCCTGACCTTAACCCCATAGAGAATCTATGGGGTATTGTCAAGATAAAGATGAGAGACACCAGACCCAACAATGCAGGCGAGCTGAAGGCTGCTATCAAAGCAACCTGGGCTTCCATAACACCTCAGCAGTGCAACAGGCTGATCACCTCCATGCCACGCCGCATTGATGCAGTAATTGATGCAAAAGGAGCCCCGACCAAGTATCGAGTGCATTTACTGAACATACATTTCAGTAGGCCAACATTTCGGATTTTAAAATCATTATTCAAGCTGGTGTTCTAAAGTATTCTAATTTACTGAGATAATGACTTTTGGGTTTTCATTGGCTGTAAGTCATAATCATCAACATTAACAGAAATAAACACTTGAAATAGATCACTCTGTTTGTAATGACTCTATATAACATATGAGTTTAACTTTTTGTATTGAAGAACTGAAATAAATTAACTTTTTGATGCTATTCTGATTTTGAGAGAAGCACTTGTATAAATATATATACTAGCTGAAGAGCCCGGCACTGCCCGGGCACAGTAACTAACTACAGTTAGTTATAACAAATTATAATTATTATATCTATATATATAAAGCTGAGTGTAGAGCCCAGCCCACTCCGCATAGCCACATTCACTATAATATCTCACATCATCCCATCAGCCAGAGCTACTGGACTACTACCCCTAATATCCCACATCGTCCAGTCAGCCAGAGCCACCAGACTACTACCACTAATATACCACATCATCCCGTCACAGCCGCCGTACTACTACCACTAATATTCCACATCATCCCATCAGAGCCACCGGACTACTAACCCTAATATCCCACATCATTCCGTCACAGCCGCTGGACTACTCCCCCTGATATACCACATCATCGCGTCACAGCCTGGGGTCAGAACCAGGGCGCTAAGTGGAATGGTCCTAACTTCCATACCGGGGATCACTTTAAGAGAGGCCTGGCATCAGAACCAGAGCGCTGAGTGGATTTGCCCTCACTTCCACACCGGGGATCCCTTTAAGAGGGGCCTGGAGACAGAACCAGAGTGCTGAGTGGAATTGCCCTAACTTCCATAACAATGATCCCTTTAAGAGAGACTGGGGTCAGAACCAGAGCGCTGTGTGGATTTGCCCTGACTTGCATACCAATGAACCCTTTAATACAGGGGTGGGGAATCTTTTTTCTGCCAAGGGCCATTTGGATATTTATGCCATCCTTCGGGTGCCGTACAAACTCCGCCCACAAATTACATCCTGACTCTGGCACTGGTGTCAGGATGTAATCTTTCATTGCATGTCTTTCAATATTCAGTAGTGAACACTGCGTGTGTGTGCTAACAGAGCAAGAAGAAATTAATGAGTTTGTGGCAATCAAAATACAGCTCCCTGCCCAAGAATGCGGTCACTGAGAATATGCCCGGGGGCCTGTTAAAAAGTCATCGAGGGCCGTAAATGGCCCTGGAGCCTGAGGTTCCCCATCCCTGCTTTATTAGAATCCTGGGGTCAGAACCACAGCGCTGAGTGGAATGGTCCTAAATTCCATACCGGGCATCCCTTTAAGAGAGCCTGGGGTCAGAACTAAAGCGATGGATGGATTTGCCCTGACTTCCATACCAATGACCCCTTTAATAGAAGCAGGGGGTCAGAATCAGAGCGCTGATGGATTTGCCCTATCTTCCATACAGGAGATCCCTTTAAGAGAGGCCTGGGGTCAGAACCAGAGTGCTGAGTGGAATTGCCCTAACTTCCATACCAATGATCCCTTTTAGAGACCCTGGGGTCAGAACCACAGCGCTGAGTGGAACGGTCCTAATTCCATACCGGGGATCCCTTTAAGAGAGGCCTGGGGTCAAAACCAAAGCGCTGGATGGATTTGCTCTGACTTCCATACCAATGATCCCTTTAAGAGAGTCCTGGGGTCAGTATCAGAGTGCTGAGGGATTTGCCCTAACTTCCATACCGGAGATCCCTTTAAGAGGGAAGATGTGCCTATGGGATGGAGGATGTGTGATGTGTATATGGGCACGGGGGAGGGGGGATTCATCTCTGTCATGTGCTCTCTGCTCCTTTCTGGGGGGCAGACAACGGCTGGGAGCTTATGTTCCGGGGATGCTACATTTCTCCCACCATGTCAGTGTCTGCTGAGGTGTTGTCGAGTGGGAAAACTGTTTCTCATAGCAACCAATCACAGCTCAGCTTCTTTTAAACAGCTGTGGTGAAATTAAACATGCTTCGTGATTGGCTGGTGATACACACACAGACATACATTCAATTTTATAGATAGATAGATGTGTGTGTACAGAAATATATATATATAGTATATGTTATATATATACTGCTCAAAGAAATAAAGGGAACACAAACAGCCTGTTGCAAATGGAATAGTGTTCCCTTTATTTTTTTGAGCAGTATATATACACTCACTGGCCACTTTATTAGGTACACCTGTCCAACTGTGTGTTAAGACTTAATTTCTAATCAGCCAATCACATGGCGGCAACTCAGTGCATTTAGGCATGTAGACATGGTCAAGACAATCTCCTGCAGTTCAAACCGAGCATCAGTATGGGGAAGAAAGGTGATTTGAGTGCCTTTGAACGTGGCATGATTGTTGGTGCCAGAAGGGCTGGTCTGAGTATTTCAGAAACTGCTGATCTACTGGGATTTTCACGCACAACCATCTCTAGGGTTTACAGAGAATGGTCCGAAAAAGAAAAAAAATCCAGTGAGCGGCAGTTCTGTGGCCGGAAATGCCTTGTTGATGCCAGAGGTCAGAGGAGAATGGGCAGACTGGTTCGAGCTGATAGAAAGGCAACAGTGACTCAAATTGCCACCCGTTACAACCAAGGTAGGCAGAAGAGCATCTCTGAACGCACAGTGCGTCGAACTTTGAGGCAGATGGGCTACAGCAGCAGAAGACCACACCGGGTACCACTCCTCTCAGCTAAGAACAGGAAACTGAGGCTACAATTTGCACAAGCTCATCGAAATTGGACAGTAGAAGATTGGAAAAACGTTGCCTGGTCTGATGAGTCTCGATTTCTGCTGCGACATTCGGATGGTAGGGTCAGATTTTGGCGTAAACAACATGAAAGCATGGATCCATCCTGCCTTGTATCAACGGTTCAGGCTGGTGGTGGTGGTGTCATGGTGTGGGGAATTTTTTCTTTGCACTCTTTGGGCCCCTTGGTCCCAATTGAGCATCGTTGCAATGCCACAGCCTACCTGAGTATTGTTGCTGACCATGTCCATCCCTTTATGACCACAATGTACCCAACATCTGATGGCTACTTTCAGCAGGATAATGCGCCATGTCATAAAGCTCGAATCATCTCAGATTGGTTTCTTGAACATGACAATGAGTTCACTGTACTCAAATGGCCTCCTCAGTCACCAGATCTCAATCCAATAGAGCATCTTTGGGATGTGGTGGAACGGGAGATTCGCATCAGGGATGTGCAGCCGACAAATCTGCGCCAACTGTGTGATGCCATCATGTCAATATGGTCCAAAATCTCTGAGGAATGCTTCCAGCACCTTGTTGAATCTCTGCCACGAAGAATTGAGGCAGTTCTGAAGGCAAAAGGGGGTCCAACCCCTTACTAGCATGGTGTACCTAATAAAGTGGCCAGTGAGTGTATATATTCAGATCACCCTACATAGATATATAATTTTTATAAAATAAATTTATTTTTTCCCCACGTTTTATTAATTCCAATTGGGGACTTGAGCCTGCAATTGCTTGAATATACAAATATGGCAGACTCACCTTGACTGGCATGAAAACGCCATTGGTTCCCCATTTCCAACCTCTTAAATGTTACTTTTACATTACAATTGACAGTGACAATTAAGGAACTTGTAATGGTTAGGACATTGTTAATGTTCTGTTCTCACAGGGTTAATTTTTGCCTGCCTCTCTTTGGATCTGGGCGGGGTATTTATACTCACTCCAGACTAGGTTTCCCTGTCAGCTATACTGTTCTTCTGGCTGTGTGTCTGACCCCCCTGGTGTGCGTGTATACTGCATTGCTTGTTTGATTCCCGTGTATGACCCGGTCTGTCCCCTCACTCTGTACTCCGTCTCTCGTTTTGGTACTATTGTCTTCTCCGGTTCTGACCTCCTGGCTTGGCTATTGTTACTCTGCTACAGTTTGTCCCTATTGTACCGTCCATTGCCCATTCTGGTTTTCTGATCTATTGCTACGTCCTGACTACCCGCTCTGTCTAACCCTTTGGTACTGTCCTGCTATCTCGTGCTTTGACCCGGCTTGATCTGGTTTACGTCCCTGTCTATGCCCCTTGGTAACTTGTCCCGTAGTTACCTTTCTAGGAGTTTCCCTGCAGCTCCTAGCTCTGTGGAGCTTAGGTCACGCCACAAGCAGTCACGTGCTTCCGGTCCTGATAGTCTGAAGCACGCATCGTCACCGCTACTGCCCCGCTCCACAGGTATCTTGGAGCACTGTTTTTGTACTCAGGACACGCGTACTGGCTCAGTGAGCAAGTGCAGTGCGGTGTTCCTGACAGAACTAAACTGGTGCATTCGGAGCTAGCTCCTATCACAGCTGTTAGACTTGGGTACTAGCTGTAAAATAAAGCTCCTCACCCCACTCCATACATCCAATGCCCATAGGGCTGTAGGGCTGAGTGGATCCACCATGTGCAGTGGGCATGGGCAATTTCACAGATTCAGCGGGTGCTGACGTTGGCCCTAAATATGAATGTAATGCAGTCTGCATGTGTTCATTTACTTACCAATCACTGCCTTCTCTTTGCCCATTCACATTCTAATCGTCTCCTAACCCACATGAACGGGGATGGAAGTTGCTTTTTCTGTGTAATTCTATGAGGCTTTTATAGACTTACATTATGAATGTGATTTTTTTTCTGGGAGTGCTTCTGTAAGAAAAGAGTAACTCGTGCTGTGTTGTAAAAGGGCTCAGCGCCAGCAAAATCATACCAGCGCTCGACCAGCGCACGGTCAGCATACCCGACGCTAAGTATAGGGTACGCTGATCGCATGCAGCGCCATGCGATCCTAGGAGGAGTTGACCGGGGGGGCGCGGCCGGGGGCGGATCTAAGCGGCGACCCTGCACTGTGCCCGAGAACGCTAGTGTGAAACTAGCCTTAGTGTTATGGCAGGCTGTGTAAAAATAATGTTAGCGTGCTTGTATCCGGAGTAGTCCGTGAGCGACGTCATTTATGCACAACATGAATCTGAGCAAAAAATTTGCGACTTTCGGTGTTTTCAGGGCTGTGGAGTCGGTAAGCCAAACCTGCGACTCCGACTCCTCAATTTCCCTTACACCGACTCCACGACTCCGACTCCCACATATATTGCTTATATTTAAGTGAAAAATTTATTGTAGTACAATGTGAACATCAGACATTTTAACATTTTTATGATCCAATAATCAAGATATTTGGATAGAACATAATATATATTTATTGGAATACAACTTTAGAACACAAAAAAACTAATAAATTGTAAATATGTAATACACTATGTAATATCGATTACATATATACTGTGTATATATATATATATATATATATATATATATAACACTATGACTTCTCAGCTAAGACAAAGCCTAGATCCTCAGGCTACATTCACACCATGGGCGTAGCCAGGATCAAACCTAGGGTGGGGGCAGAACCTCATACTGTTTCGCAGAACCTCATACTGCACACCTCAGCTGCTGCAGAACCTCATACTGCACACCCCTACACTTGAAAATAAAGCCTGCAACTTAAGAAGATGTGGTGATGAATGCAGTCTATTTATTCCAACTATCAATTGATGTTGATGTGTTATTGAAGACGAGCAATGCCTGTCCTGGGCGTCCTTTTGGGTAGCTATGAGGTGTATCTGACTGGTGCTAAAAAAAAGGAGTGCTAGTCTGTGTGCTACCCGGCTTTCATTCTTTTTGGTACAGATACGATATGGATAGACAGATATGGATAAATGGATAGATAGAGCAGATTTCTAATCTGCTATTGCTATTGAAAATATTATCTATGAGCTCAAAAACCTTTCAGGTGATGCAGGTTTTTTAAATAGCTGATCTGCTTTTGCAGCTGAAAAATGTATCCTCAAAAAACGCAGGAAAAATGCTGTGTGTGAATGTAGCCTTATATCAGGAATAGAACAGCCATTTATAGGACATTTCATAACTTCCCCAAACTCCTATGAAAAAATATTCAGCACATTCTGCATTGGATTAATGTACCCAATTTATTATATATTTTAGGAGTCGGTCCATTTTATACCGACTCCAACTCCGACTCCACCAAAATGAGCACCGACTCCATGACTCCGACTCCAACTCCACAGCCCTGGGTGTTTTCATAGCCAGCTCTGCCAAAGTTGGCAGAGCATGAGTGGATCGGGGCGTGACAGCACCCACCTATCAAGTTTATCAAAAGCTATGTCAGTGGGGATGGGGGAGTTGGGGTCGGGACTGACTGTTATACTGAATAACCCCGTCTTCCTTTGAGTCTTTCAAGCTACACTTTCTGGATATTGTTATGTCCTTCTTTTTATGATTGGGTCACCGAGGAGGAGAGCAAGCCCAGCTAAGCCACAGAAAACCAGAGAAGTTGGTAACTAAGCGGATTGCAGACCCCTGATCTTAGCCACACAACTAGCAGTAGCAGTGGAGCGTGCCTACGATGATCCTAGATGCCTCGGCACAGCCGGAGAGCTAACTAAGCCTAAAGCAAGAAAGGGGAAATCTAAACTGCCCCAGAGCAAACCCAAAAGGAATAGATAGCCCCCAAACATATATTGTTGGTGAGACAAGATGAAAACACAGGTAGGAAAATAGACGGAGCAAACGATGGGGCCCACACTGACTAGACAGGACAGGAAAGGAAAGACACTGTCTGCAATCACGCAAAAAACCCTGCAAAAAAGTCCAACACGTCTGATGCAAAAAATACTGAAGTCGCACGACTTTGCCCACTATATCAGCACTCTGGTATATTCTGAAAGCAGAACAAAAAGAGGCCAATCTAATAAGGGACAAAAGCAAACTGGCACAAGCAGTAACCTATGGATGGTGATTCAGCACAGCCCCAGCCGGAGCTGGCTGACCCACACAAAACTGAAATAGACAAAACCAGATCTAATGTAAACAGAATAGCAAATGAAAACTTAGCTGAACATGCAGGGACTGAGCTGGAAACTAAGACCTCAAGAGGCAGGAAGAAAATCACCAGCAGGGATAGAGGGAGTCGGCTGTCTTAAATCAAAGTCTGAAACCCCAGATCTCCAATCGTCGTCCTCATTATCAGGTGGTAAGCCTCTGTTAATCAGATCAGCTCCATTACCTCCAGTAACCATCAGAGGGAGCCCAAAAAGAGAACTCACAATCCCTCTGTCAATCTGACCAGCTCCACTACCTTCAGTAGTAACCAGAGGTAGGCCAGAAAGCGAATTCACAACACTTCTTTGTCTTTATACGCTATGTATGTTACTGATTCTTATCTTGTTTGCAGATGGTTATAAATAAATATTAAAACAAAAAGTTATGCCAGTTTAGTGATGTAAATTACACCAGAAATGCTACTCTAGTCAAAGACTGGAGAAGTATTTCTAGAGAGGTGCACGCCAATGAGAAGATTTGGCAAATTCATTAAGTGTCGTGTGTCTCTTTAGTTAATTTGGCTCATTCTGCCCCACCAATAATAATAATAATAATAATAATAATAATAATAATCTTTATTTATATAGCGCCAACATATTCCGCAGCGCTTTACAGTTTAACAGTTTCAAAACACAAGTCATAAGTAACAACGTTAACAATACAATAATTAAAGCAAAATAAGACGACCCTGCTCGTGAGAGCTTACAATCTACAATGAGGTGAGGGAGATACAAAGTACAGGTGTGTATTTACAATTGTGTATTTACAATGAAGGTCCAGCCATCTTGAGGGAGTGAAGGATGGATGGAGATAGTGAATGGGCTACACACTCACACTTACACATAGAATGACTTTGATTAGTGATCGTGATAGGCCGCTCTGAACAAATGTGTTTTGAGGGAGCGCCTAAAACTATGCAAATTGTGGTTAGTCCTAATTTCTTGGGGTAGAGCATTCCAGAGGATTGGAGCAGCACGGGAGAAATCTTGGAGTCGGGAGTAGGAGGTACAGATTAGTGCAGAGGTTAGTTGAACGTCGTTTGCAGAGCGCAGCGATCAGCTAGGCAGATAGACAGAAATGAGGGAGGAGATGTAGTGGGGTGCCGCACTGTGGAGAGCTTTGTGAGTGAGAACAAGTACTTTGAATTGGATCCTATAATGAATGGGCAGCCAGTGTAATGACTGACGAAGAGCGGACACGTCCGAGTACCGATTAGCCAGATGGACAACCCTGACTGCTACAATAAGTATGGACTGGAGAGGGGATAGTCGAGTGACGGGGAGGCCAATTAATAGAGCGTTGCAGTAATCCAGGCAGGAGTAGATCAATGCTACAGTGTGGGTTTTTGTTGTTTCCATGGTGAGAAAAGGGCGGATTCTAGAGATGTTATTTAGGTGTAAGCGGCAAGAGCGGGCAAGAGATTGTATATGGGATGTGAAGGAGAGATTGGTGTAAGACATAACAACCAGACAGCGCGCCTGCTGCCGGGGTTTTATTATGGTGCCACCCACGGAGAGGGAAATGTCAGATTTAGGGAGGTTAGTAGACGGCGGGAGCAGAAGAAGTTGAGTTTTGGAGAGGTTGAGTTTCAGATAGAGAGTGGACATGATATTGGAGACAGCGGACAGAGAGTCACTGGTGTTCTGTAGTACAGCGGGGGTAAGGTCGGAGGAAGACGTATATAGTTGTGTGTCATCAGCATAAAGATGGTACCGAAAGCCAAATCTGCTGATGGTATGTCCAATTGGGGCCATGAAGAGAGAGAAAAGAAGGGGGCCAAGGACTGAGCCCTGAGGTACCCCGACAGCAAGAGGAAGAGGAGATGACATGGAGCCAGAGAACAAAACACTGAAGGAGCGGTCAGAGAGATAGGAAGAGAACCAGGAGAGAGCAGTGTCCTTTATGCTTAGTGACTGGAGCCTAGAGAGTAGGAGATGGTGGTCAACAGTATCGAAAGCTGCAGATATGTCAAGAAGCAGAGAGTGGTCACTGTTACGTTTTGCTGTCAGAAGGTCATTGGTCGCTTTGATGAGTGCAGCTTCAGTCGAATGTAGGGGGCGGAAGCCGGACTGTGAAGGGTCTAGGAGGGAGTGAGTGGAGAGGTAACGGGTAAGTCGGGAGTAAACTAGGCGCTCCAAAAGTTTAGAGATGAAGGGGAGATTGGAGACTGGTCTGTAGTTGTATGTGCAGGATGGGTCGAGAGCGAGTTTCTTTAGTAATGGAGTAATGATGGCGTGTTTGAAGGAGGATGGGGAAAATGCCCGAGGAGAGGGAGAGATTAAAGATTGTAGTTAGGTGGGTTGTGACGACTGGAGAGAGAGACTGGAGGAGATGTGAGGGAATGGGGTCGGTAGTGCATGTAGTCGGACGAGAAGAGAGAAATCTGGAGACTTCTTCTTCTGTGATGGGATCAAATGTGGAAAGTGAGCGAGGGGAGATGCAGGAAGGGATGGGAGTCACAGCACTTGGTGGTTGGGAGCAGATTTCCTGATGGATATTATCTATTTTTTCTGTAAAGTGGGAGGCCAGGTCATCAGCACAAATGTCTGTGATAGGGGCTTGTGCTTTTGGCCTGAGGAGGGAGTGAAAAGTGTCAAAAAGTTTCCTGGGGTTGTTGGCTAGTGAGGAGATCAGGGTGGTGAAGTAGGTCTGTTTGGCGAGGTGAAGGGCAGCGTTATAGGTTCTTAACATAAATTTGAAGTGGATGAAGTCTTCTGGTGTACGGGTTTTTCTCCATAGGCGTTCAGTACTCCTAGAGCATCGCTGGAGAAGTTGAGTTTGCGATATGAGCCAGGGCTGTTTTACTTTGTGCTTGGAGGTTCTGAAGGTGAGGGGAGCTACTTGGTCAAGGGTGCTTCTAAGAGTGTCATTGTAGTGATGAACAGCCAGATTAGGACAGGAAAAAGAGGAGATTGGGGACAGTGATGAGTGTAGGGAATCTGAAAGTGTCTGAGGGTTAATGGCTACTAGATTTCTGACTGTGTGGTAGGTAGGAGTGAGCTGGGGTGGGCGAGGATTTGTGAGTGTGAAGGAAAGAATGTTGTGGTCAGAGAGTGGAAGCGGTGAGTTATTTAGGCGGGAGATTGAACAGAGCCGGCCGAAGACCAGATCAAGGGTGTTACCATCCTTGTGTGTCTCAGAGGTTGAAAGCTGTGAGAGGCCTAGAGAGGTGGTTAGTGATAGAAGCTGGGATGCAGATGTGGAAGTAGGGTTGTTAATGGGGATGTTGAAGTCTCCCAGGATAAGGGATGGAAGTTCTGAAGACATAATGTGCAGCAGCCAGGCTGAAAAGTGGTCAAGGAAGTGGGTGGGTGAGCTTGGGGGCTGGTATATGACCACTACTCTGAGGGAGAGGGACCTCAAAAGAAGGGAATAAGAGTGATGGAACTGGGGGATGACCTGGAAAGTGCATTGTGGGGACAGGAGTATGCCGACTCCACCACCATGTCTGTTTGTGGGTCTCGGGGAGTGAGAGAATTGTAAGCCACCGTAGGAAATGGCAGCAGGAGAGACAGTGTCAGAATCCTGAATCCAGGTTTCAGTGAAGGCCAACAGATTAAGAGAGTTCTTCAGAAAGTAGTTGTGTAAGAAAGGAAGCTTGTTACAAGCAGATCGTGGATTCCAGAGGGCACAATTAAAAGATGGAGATGAGGGAGTGCAAGTAATATTAATAAGATTATTATGGTTTCGATATGAGGTAAGGTAGGGGTTGAGGTTGGGGGATGGTGGACCAGGGTTGGGGGAGATGTCCCCTGAAATCAGTAGGAGTAGGAAGATAAAGAGCAAATAGTTGCTGGAATTGTAAGTACTTTTTTTCTGTGATGTGTTTGGGCAAGATGGGCTGAGGTTTCTCAGGAAGGTGAGGAGTGCATGGGAGCTGTACATGGGAAAGGGAAGTATAGAGGGGCTGATGTGTATGAGTCGTGATGGAGGGGGGATAGGGTGGTGAATGTGGGTGGCAAGGGAACACAGGAGGATAAAAATAAAGCACATGGTTAAAGGGGAGAGCAAAGTGTGGGTTACCTGACTCCTGCCCTGACTAACTGCCATGTATAACTGCCGTTTTCCTGATGCTTAGATACCTTCCGTTTTCCTAATGCTTAGCTTCTGTGATGCCGTGTATAACTGCCATTTTCCTGATGCTTAGATAACTGCTGTTTTCCTGATGCTTAGCTTCTATGATGCTTTTCTTATGGGATGCTTGCATGCTGCACCCCACACTGTTACACCGCTCCGTCATACTCACCGTCATACTCACCCGGCCTCCTCTCCCACGCCGCATCCGGCCTCCGCTCCCACGCTGCAGCCTCTCTCCACCTGACGGCCACGGCGGTCACCTCTGAGGGGCTTGCGGCCGACGCCATCCTTGCATGCAATGCACATGCGCCATAGGCCGCGGCCGCACCTCCCTGCTGCTTCTTGTGCTCCGGCTGTGCCCTGACCCGGAAGCACCTTCGGACCAATGGCAGACCAGACTGGGCTATATCAGGCTGCTTCCCCCTGAGGGAGGCGCCTGATCGTTGTGTTACCTTGCACACTGGGCCCTGCTTCCTCCTGTGCTCTCTACAGTCCTCAGTGTTTCCTGCAGCAGCCTCGCAGCCTGTCTTCCATGTTCGCTAACAGTTACTCCAGTCCTGCCTCCGGTGTTCCTGTTCCATCCTGTTCCAGTCCTGCCGTCCTAATCCAGTCCTGCCTCCGGTGTTCCTGTTCCATCCTGTTCCAGTCCTGCCGTCCTACTCCAGTCCTGCCTCCGGTGTTCCAGTTCCATCCTGCTCCAGTCCTTCCGTCCTCCTTTATTCCTGTCTCCTGTGTTCCAACTCTGTCCTGTCATTTACACTTCAGTTTCTCCACGCTCCAGTCTATAGTCTTACTCCATTCCTGTCTCCTGTGTGCCAGCCCTGTTCTGTCATCTACACTTCAGTCCCACTTACCTACTCCAGTCCATCCTGAGTTGTCCCTCTCGGTACCGGCTACCGTGGTACTCGAACCCCTGGGCCTGCTCCCAACGGTCCCTGTATAGGGGTCGGTTCCACCTGGCAGCTTGCCCAGGGCCCCTCGGTGACACGGCCCAGAGGGTCCACTCCTGGAGATTCCGGCTCCTGACCACCCATGCTAACATACACTGCGTCTGCACCACACACTGCGTGCTTCCCCTTAGGAACTACTACATATATTGGCCACACTACAGGGTCAGGAGAGAGGGATTGTGGGAGCTGGTTGGGTATAATTTGGCAGCCGGGGCCAGCAGACCAGGGGATGGTTAGATGCTCAAAGGAACTAGAACAGGCTGTGTCAATATGCTATAGCACCTTCCACCTGATAAGATCTAGAGAGGCCCCAGTCACGGATCTAAAGCAGTAAGTATTACATACAGTGCAACAAATGAATTATACCAAAGCTTTAGCAAGCACATTAAAATATGCAGCAAAATGGTAAAGCAGCAGAAGTATGGAGTTGTACCATTTGGATATATTGCAGCAGAAAATAGAGGCAGCAGAGGTGGGAAGTTGTACCATTCAGGCTGCTTGCTAGCAGTGAATGGAGTAAATACATGCAAGCCTCTCAATAAAACTGGTGGGTACTAGAGATGAGCGACTTTGCCTTTTTTAGGGTCGAGTCGGGTTTACTGAAACCCGACTTTCTCAAAAGTCAAGTCGAACGAAATCGGCCGACTATAGGGAAAAGTCGTGAAACACGAAACCCAATGCAAGTCAATGGGGAAAAAAGTCGGCAGTGAGTGGAGGACTGTAAACACACCTGGCATGAATTTTAACCCCAGAGGCGGCGAAATCTCTCTCTCTTCTCTCTTCTCCCTCTCTCTCCCACTCTCACTCCAGCTATGCTACGCTCCGCTTCTCTCATTGGCTGAAAAAAGTCACGTGCAAGCATTCGGCGAAACCCGACTTTGACGCTTTGGTCGCCGACTGCATGGCCAACTTCACACTGTGGTCGGGTTTCGTTTCATGAAACCCGACTTTGGCGAAAGTCGGCGACTTTTGAATCTGACCGACCTGTTTCGCTCAACTCTAGTGGGTACAATGCCCTGCATCTGGGTTCTTCATAGTGTCTGTGAAGCCCGTGGCAGGCTTAACGAGTCATAGATCATCCTTCTGGGTGCCCATTGTATACATATTCTTCATACCCAACAAAATCTTACACTACCATTGATATGCTCATCACAAATTATGAATGATAATGTGTATATTTTGTTATGTTTTCCAGGTGTTATACATACATATCATATTACATATCATATCATTTACCGGATCACCATATTCTCCGTACTACATTACACTGCTGGATTATATTTCTCCTGGTGGTTTCATAATTGGAAAAAGTATTCGAGCTCCCCATTATTCTCCTGCTCACAGGTCTAAGCCTCGCACAGATGGAAATAATTACTTCCAAGAACATTTGTTTTTTGAGAAGTTTTGCTTGTTTTCGTCCGTCAGTACTCAGATCACCGTGTGATTACTTCATGCACCACTCCTGATCCATTCAACTTCCCCAGGAATGAAAAGCTTGACTATAACCCAACAGAAAACTAAATTTACCAAAATTATATTTAGCTTATGAACAATTTCACAGTAAAGATAAACCAAAATGTGTCGTATCCTCATTACAGAAACGGCGATTCATGTTTTATTACGAAGTTTAATTTGCTTCATCAGGTTTTAATTAACGAATAACTAAACTTCTCTTAGTGAAACTTAGTGCCTCATGTGGGGTTAAAAAGGGGTTTTCTGGTTGAACAAAAAACCCTTTTCCTCAGTGAGCTTAGCACCTTATTTCATCTACCAGGGTAGAACCGCTGCGATCAGTTATTGGCTGCAGCACTGTCGACAGAGATTCAATGTTCGATACGGAGAGGGTCAGAAAAAGACAAGTTTGTGAGGTTTCTTTAAACAAACTGCAGTCAGGGGTGAAGAGTTTTCCCAAAAACGGAAGACGCCTTTAGGGTGGAGGTTGATGGTCATCAAATTTAGGCCACACTCAGATATCAGTGATTTTTCTGGTACGCAAGAAAAAGGTCCAGTTTCCAACATTATTTGGTCAGCGTTTAAATTTAACCATTTTGTGATTTTCCCATACTCTTTGTACTCCTAATCGAGTATTTTTGGCGTGCTCAAACAAAAATGATCAAGTCGCTGCGGCTGTTCAACAGCTGCAACACATACAGAGACTGCCTAACAAACAGGTGATCCCTGCATGTGTTGCGACTGTCGAACAGCCGAGAGACATACAGCCAGGGCGATTCAAGCATTTTTTTTCGAGCATGCTGAAAATACTCGATTAGGACACAAGCGTGCTCGAGTAACACCTTATCTGGGCATGCTCACTCATCACTAAATGGACAGTATAAGGCTGGCAATGTGTGCTGTCAGTGATTTTTCACGGACCTCGACATTAAAAAGGGTCATTTTTATCTTTAACGTGGAAAAGAAAAAACTTGTGTTTTTTTTTTTTGCAGATACACCACGCACAAAAAACACAGACAGCTCCATAGGTTATAATTTAGAAAAGAAATGTTTTCTGCAACGTGATGAAGTAAAACTTTGCGTTTATTAGTAACACATTAAAAAGGCATATGGGAAGCTCACAGACATCATGAGGGCTAATCGACCAGCGTGTTTTGACTGTGAGGTCTTAATCATGGCACCAGAGAGAAGAAAACTTTTTCTTTTCCATATTGTCTCCCAATACGCCCAGGACAAGGGTGACTCCGTGCAAGGAATTTACCTTTCTGAAGAGACTCCACCGGTGAGCTGACTCTCCCATATCCCTTTTCCTCCATATGCATAGGTTATAATAGGTAAGCTGTGAATAAATGATGTCTGAAGGAGGCATTAATACCAGGTGTTACAGCTATTAAATGGGGCTCATTTGGTGGTCACTTTGCTTAGCACACAATACTAGGGGTAAGATTGCATGTATTACTTACATGTGGGTTTGGCCGGGGTCACACTAACCGACGCAAAATACGGTCAGTATTTTACATGCGTAATACGGATGAATGGCCCCTAAACAGTGCTCCGTATGTCATCCGTAAGCAAGGTGTGGTCGCGTATTCTGCGCATGTAAGCATCCGTATGGCGAGATTTTCTCGCAGGCTTGCAAAATGGACATATAATGGAGCCCTATGACAGGGTTTATAACAGAAACCAAAGAATAGATATAGACACATAGAATGCATATATATATATATATATATATGTATTCTATGTCTATATATCTATTCTTTCGTTTCTTTATTAAACCTGTCAGTGTGAGTTTACTGTATAGCGCACTGAATTGCCGGCTTTGCTAAAAGACACCGGGTGCGTATTTCTCGCAAGTTACATGTGTGGTCCGTGTGTAATCCGTATTTTTTGCGCACCCATAGACTTGCATTGGCGTACTACGGCCGTAGTACGCTGACAATCGCAGCATGCTGCGATTGGCACGGAGCGTAGAATACGGATGAGAAATATACGGCTGGTGCGAGGGACCCCATAGAGAATCATTGGTCCGTGTGTAATGCGTGCTTTTAGCGCCTCTCACTCGGCCGTATTCCTCGCCAGTGTGACCCCGGCCTTAGATCTATATACTGTTGATGTGATCATCTATTTAGGAGATCTAATATTCCTATGTTACATGTGATAAGTGCTTGCACTGTTGTCTATGAACTGCTATGTCGTCTTCAGTATTTTAGCCTTGCTACATTTTTTAAAATAAGTAGAATGAAATCTAAATATTTTTAGCTTTAAGGCCATGTGCACACGCTGCGGTTTTTGCTGCGGTTCCACAGCAGTTCTGCAGACAGTGTACAGTAGCATGTTATCCTATGGGATTAACATTCTGCTGTGCACATGCTGCGGATTTTTACCTGCGGAAAAGCTGCGTTTTTTTTTCCGCAGCATGTCAATTGTTTCTGCGGATTCTGCTGCGGTTTGCCACCTATTCCATTGTCCAGGTGGCAAACTGCAGGCCAATCCGCAGGAAAAACCGAAGGTCATTTTACCTGCGGTTCCGCAGATATGAATCCGCAGACGAATCTGCAGTGTGTGCACTTAGCCTAAGACTCCCCTTCTATTTTTGTTGAAATAATATTTGGAGTTACTAATGATGATTTCATGAATATAAAAGAGGCTTTCTATACAATCTCATATGTGCTAAGCTCCTAATTCTATGGTGCGCTTAGTGGGTTGACTATTCCTACTATTAAGTGGGGTTATGTACAAGAGATATATATATATATATATATATATATATATACACTGTGTATCCTGACAAAGGGACGAAACGCGCGTTGGGGCACTTGGGGAGACCCCCCACAGCAGACCACCACCATTGTAAGTGCTAATTAGTTTACTTTACTTATTCACTGCCTGAGTGGGACACGGTCGGTACCGGGTAACAGAGATTTAAGTGGCTACATATAAAGGACTATACATATGCACTGTCTACATGTTTTGTTTTTTTCTCAAATATTGGAGGATTTTTTCCTCTTTCTGTGGTTTTCATGTTAGAGCAGGACTGGCAAGTGTAAGAAACTTTGACGCAGTTTGCCAGCTTATGTATTATGGCCATAATATCAACCAATACCTTACATATATTGATATGTCTTTGTGCACTTTTTATCTTTTCAGGGTGCAGTTGGGCCCAAATGGTTCTGTAAGCTGTGGCCTCTGATCACACAGGATGCATTATAGTTAGCACTGGGCAGCCCCCCTATATGGTGTTACTAAGAGGCTGTGAACCATATGCTCTGCATTCCCTGTGTGAACATTGCCACACACGGATTATTTATTTTTTTGCACTGGTGGGCCACACGGCCAATCCCTGATTGTAGGCTGGCTGTTTCATTAGGTATTATTGCACCTGTGCAGTTGTCATTTTACTTGGGTCCGCTGCACCCTGTTAGTGCATTTGGCATAAAAGCTTTAATGAATCGGAGCCACAACCATTTAATCGTAATCAGGTTTCACGGATGCAGGGGGAAAATGGCTTAATTTAGTGCCTGGTGTATGGTTTTTCAAAAACTGGGAGGAAAATGTCCCGATAAGTCTGAATTATGGACACATAAGTGCCACAATATGGTGCAAGACATAGAACATGTCATATTTCTTATGAATCTATGATTTTAAAAAAAGCCCTCTGTGTACCTAATTATAAAGTCAGAGGCACGCAGGGGTACGATATGTGTCCATAGCAGTCCAGCAAAGTTGTAATACAGATACACAATAGAAGCATGTAGATGGGCTCTATGTTTTATATACAGTACAGTGGTATAAGTACTACTTACAAAATCTGCGTTCTTTTAGTTGTCCACGAAAAGGAAAGTAAGAATGACATTTATATGGAGAGTTGCAGTGGAATATCAGTGTTACAGTATTACAGGCAGGGACTGGGAATTGTGAATGCAGTGGAGGACGTGATCCCTTACTGGTGCCCCAATGAACGGAGCTCAGACTGATTATAATCAACCACATGACTCATTCCGGAACACAATGTCAATAAGTTAACAGATGTCCATTTACAGCTTGGCGTCATGCAAGATGTAGACCCATGAACATCTGGTGGCATTCTATATATATATGACAAGGAGACCCATGGGCAACGCTACATGAGTGTTTTTATCTGATTTCTAACAAAATCCATACAATATCTTCATCTTCTAATCTACATTTTAGACATTTTTTCTAACTGTTGTATTTGGAAATGGCTATATGCTGAAATGTTAGATTATTGCTTAGGAAAAAAATCTTATTTTCCTAGAAATGTCATTGGCTAAATCAATAGATTTAGTTCACATTAGATTTGTATGTATTGTGGTGACCAAAGTACATTGCTCTTTTACCTTCCATCCCATCTTATGAAATAAGGTGTACTTGGAACTTTTTATATCACTTACAGAGCATAATGTGCAGCTGATTTGTGAGGAGGGCATCCCTTGAACGGCCGCAGGGCTGTAGAGTCGGTAAGTCAAACCCTAACTCCTCATTTTCTCTGACTCCGACTCCCCAGCACTAGTCACTGCTGAGCATGTACACGGACTCCACAAGTCCAACTCCACTGACCTGTGGACAGTTAACTTTAGCTGCACAGTGCAACATTTTTACTGAACCGTTAAACCAAGGGTCAGGAGCCTGAACCAACACCGGGGGCCGCACCGAGTCATCTTACATCATTCCATCTTACTATACTACTTTAAACCTCTGACAGGTGATCAGAGACCCTAGCATTGCATGCAAGAAACTGTCCAGAATTGCAGTTTTCTGGGAGCTTTGAACAGTGCTCGGAAGATTTCCCATCTCCTTGTCATGATCCAGGTTAGATATGACAGATTTTGAATAAGTAACCTTTTTTTCCTTTGATCTGGTTGCTTAGAGTTGGTTTTGCCCCCGGTGGCCATTAGGGTTATTACACAGTGGTGTCTTTTGTTCTAGTTTGCCCCCCGGTGGTGGTGAGCGTTATTGCATGGAAATCTCTAACAGGTGTTAGACTCTGGCTCCTAACTATAAAGGTGTGTCTGGTGTTCTCACTCACGGTTGGTGAGATTGGTGTTTTCCAACCATCCTTGGTGAAGGAAGGAACTTGAGAAGAGTCCCGGGCAGCCGAGTTGGAATCCTGGAGTGGCAGCTATGGTGCCAGCGAGGAGTTCTTGCAAAGCTTGGAGGAGTGGCAGCTATGGTGTCAGCGAGGAGTTCTTGCAAAGCAAGGTGGAGTGGCAGCTATGGTGTCAGCGAGGAGTTCTTGCAAAGCTTGGTGGAGTGGCAGCTATGGTGTCAGCGAGGAGTACTTGCAAAGCTTGGTGGAGTGGCAGCTATGGTGAAAGCTGCACTCAGATGCTGGACTCTGTTGCTAGAAGAGAGCTGCACTCAGATGCTGGACACTGTTGCTGGAAGAGAGCTGCGCTCAGATGCTGGACTCTGTTGCTGGAAAGCTGCACTCAGATGCTGGACTCTGTTGCTGGAAAGTTGCACTCGGATGCTGGACTCTGTTGCTGGAAAGTTGCACTCAGATGTGGGACTCTGTTGCTGGAAAGCTGCACTCAGGTGTTGGATCCGGTTGGAGGAAAAGATGCATTCAGGTGTCGGACTCTGTTGCTTGTAGCATTAGCAACAGAGCAAAGCTAAGTGGTGTTTCCCTGTTTGTCACTTTCCTCAATGTGTGTTTTAGTGCAGTGTTTTTAGTGCAGTGGTGGGATTAGTTTCTGCACCGTCCACTTCACTAGTAAGCGATTAGTTCAGGGCGAGCTAGGGATTTCAGGTATCCTGATCGGCGCCCGGTGCGGAACCGGCCTATGGATCGTTAGGAGTGTAGAGACACTGACTCAGGGAAATGCAGGAGGTCTCCACATCCCCATTCCCTATCACAGGGCCACCATTGTAATTGTTTTACTGGTTTTCCCCTTTATTCGGAAATTCGCCTGCTGGAGGCGGTGTATCCGGCTGCACGTTCTATTATATAAATTCGCCCTGCTGGAAGTGGTGTGTCCAGTCTCACGTGACCATGACACTCATCTGGGAGAGCAGGAAAAACAAACTAAGGGCTCATTAACATGTGAAAAACACTGATCGCACTCGTAGCTGGGTCAACTTATGGGGCTGTTCACATGTCTGATTTTTTTGCAGACATAGAGGTCCACGGAAAACCACAGACGTGTCGATTTTCATCCAAGGGTTGGATCAAAAACGGCCATGCAAGTTTCACTATCCATTCTTGGATTTGTGACAGCGCTGGTTCCACTCACATTAAAACTTAATTCCTTTCAAGCCAGCGGGGGTTGAATGAAGTTTTTCCCTGCTGGCCTGCTGGTGTAAATGCGTTGCTGCTGGGTCAGCTGATGTTGCTGGTGACCACTCCCACATCCTTTAAATGGTCACCTGATGCATCAGCTGACTGTTGGTGATACAGTTCCTCATTGAAGACCAACCTTTGCAGAAGCAGCTCTCTGGGGTCAGCCAAGTCTGGTGTTTGGAGTCCTGTTGCTGTGCTATCTGTGGTGTGGAGTTAAGCAGCGGTGTGCACAAGCTAATTGTTGTATTTTAGTTACCTTGTCCCTTTGGTGTCTGTCACTTCCCCCTGTGTGTTTTATCTGCAGAGATGAGGCTAGAGCTCCTTGCCGGCCAGTGCACTAGCCAGGGGAGATCTAGGTGACAAATAGGGATGAGGTATCCTGATGTTGGCAGTGGGAAGGACCTGCATAGGGTGTTAGGTGAGAATAGGCTCAGAGTGGAGCTCAGGAGGTGACCGTCCCTGATTCCCTATTGTCAGGGCCTTCCTCTCCCCTATTCCATCGGCGTTATGTGGTGCCGTTTCGTGACCGAACAACCTTCGGGTCGTGTCACACTGGTCAGTCACTCCGTGACAGCAAGTCAATGGGTCCTTGAAAAAAAATCGGACTGCACATGGACTGTCAGAATGGAAAAAAAGAGAAATATTCTTTGGTTTTTTTTCTCAACGTTAGAGAAAAACGGACCACGCTCTGATCAAAGACTGATAAGAATTATCTGTCCGTTTTTTTCATATGTTGAAAAACTGAACCTCACAGAAACATTCCCACAGAATGCTTGAAAGAGACAAGGCCACATTCACACATTCAGTATTTGGTCAGTATTTTACATCGGTATTTGCAAGCTAAAACCAGGGGTGGGTGAAAAATACAGACGTGGTGACGTGTTTCTAGTATATTTTTCTTCTGATTGTTCCACTTCTGATTTTGGGCTACATATCATGATGTAAAATACTGACCGCGTGAACGTGGCCTCACTCTGATAAGCAGTATCAGAAATATAATTTTGCACACTTTTTGCCACAGCGATCTTCTCAGCCTGCTAATGGCAACCAGAACAATGAGGCTCTGCTCCTGCACACATCTATCCTGGCCAAAGTGTCAATGAGGCCCACTCTGCCCAGGTTCTAACTTGTGACATCTGCCATATACTTATGGCGCATGTTCACACTCCATACAGAGCAGGTGCCTGCTGTCATAAAGCTATCTCTGATTGCAGCAGTTTAAAGGGAACCTGTCAGCAGTTTTGGCCAATATAAGATGCGGCCATCACCTTTCAGGGCTTATATACAGCATTCTGTAATGCTGTATATAAGCCCCCAACCTGACCTTGAATAACTGTAAAATAAGTTTTATTATACATACCTGCGGGACTGGTCTGAGGAGTGTCGCTGGTCTTGGTCCGGGGCCTCCTATCTTCTTGCAATGCTGTCCTCCTGCTTGGTTCGTGTGGATGTCATGTCCCTGCGTCATCCACTCAGTCTCCTCGGCATCGCGCTCCTGCCAAGTTTACTTATCTGCCCGGTTGAAGGCAGAGCAAAGTCCTGCAGTGCGCAGGCATTGGGCCTCTCTGACCTTTCCCGTTGTCTGTGTGAGGGAGAACCAGGGCCGTAGTCGTGGGTGAGAGTGTGTAATTAAACACGCCCTGGTCTCCCTTCACATGAATATAGTGTCCCCTCTGCAGCATACCTTCTCCTTCACCTTCTGCAATGTCAGGGTCCCATCGGGCTGGCTGAAGTTCTACTGCTGACGTTGTTGCGCATATTGAGATATTCCATTTCAAACTTAAAACGTAATACTTTACTTTCTTGTTTTCGCAGCACATCCTTTTCACATACAGCATCAGCATATAGTTCCATACAGTGCACATTCTCTTCTTTCCCTGCACTTCCTTCTATGTCCCTCAGTACGTGCCCAGGTCGTACCGCCGCTTGCAGTAATGCAGTGTCCTCCCTGTCCAGACTCTCTGCGCTTGCAGGTTCCCTCACCCGTTTCAGCCCGGATCTGAGGACATTAGCCCATGCAATGATCTGCCACATGATGAGCAACCTTCATCCCCGTACTGCTTGGGACCTCTTCTTCTGCCTCTACTCCACACTGTGGTTACACTGCTGCTTCAGCTAAACTTCTGTCCATCTGGACTCTGGATGGCTGGGCACTGTGCTTCAACGTTGCGGAGCTATTTGCCCTACACGGGCACCTGGGCCCTACTGCCTAACAACAGGAAGACACTTCCCTAATAACACAGCTAGCCCCTCCTAAGTAACTATGTAAACTAGTGTGCCCCATCTATTGTCCAATTAGGGGTGCTACGCTTTCCATAACTTACAGCATAACATACACTGCCAAAAGAATATGTACATAGTAGAAAGACTTGAACATATATATCTATATATATAATTGTCTTAACATATCTGTCTGTAACCGAAATCCTGCGTCGCTGATTGGTCACGGCAGTTAGGCCGTGACCAATCAGCGACAGTCGCTTAGTCGTCGTGGCAACACGGCCGCATCGCTTATTGTACAGGCACATTACAGCGGTTAAAGGCATCACTGCTGCAACTCTCATTACACAGGCACAGTCCTGTACATATACAATACATTAGGTAAGAGCAGAACAGTGACTGCAGCTCTGGGTGTAACAGGAGTATATTAGGTAACAGCAGAACAGTGACTGCAGATCTGGGTGTAACTGGAGTACAATACATTAGGTAACAGTAGAACAGTGACTGCAGCTCTGGGTGTAACTGGAGTACAATACATTAGGTAAGAGCAGAAAAGTGACTGCAGCTCTGGGTGTAACTGGAGTACAATACATTAGGTAAGATCTGAACAGTGACTGCAGCTCTGGCTGTAACTGGACTACAATACATTAGGTAACAGCAGAACAGTGACTGCAGATCTGGGTGTAACTGGAGTACAATACATTAGGTAACAGCGGAACAGAGACTGCAGCTCTGGGTGTAACAGGAGTACATTAGGTAACAACAGTGACTGCAGATCTGGGTGTAACTGGAGTACACTACATTAGGTAACAGCAGAACAGTGACTGCAGCTCTAGGTGTAACAGGAGTACATTAGGTAGCAGCCGAACAGTGACTGCAGCTCTGGGTGTAACTTGAGTACAATACATTTGGTAAGATCTGAACAGTGACTGCAGCTCTGGCTGTAACAGGATTATAATACATTAGGTAAGAGCAGAATGGTGACTGCAGCTCTGGGTGTAACTGGACTACAATACATTAGGTAAAAGCAGAATAGTGACTGCAGCTCTGGGAGTAACTGGAGTGCAATACATTAGAAAACAGCAGAACAGTGACAGCAGCTCTGGGTGTAACTGGAGTACAATACATTAGGTAACAGCAGAACAGTGACTGCAGCTCTGGCTGTAACTGGAGTACAATACATTAGGTAACAGCAGAACAGTGACAGCAGCTCAGAGTGTAACAGGAGTATAATACACTAGATGGTGGCCCGATTCTATCTCATCGGGTATTTTAGAGTCTCTGTTAAAATAAAAAATAGTTATATACTCACCTTCCGACGGCCCCCGGACTCTGTCCCTCCTCTCACCACGCGCCCGGCATCTTCCGGTTCCAGTAATGCTTAGCGAGAAGGGCTGATGATGATGTCACTCTTACGAGAGCGCGACATCATCAGGTCATAGGTCATTTGAATATGTTCCACAAAGGAGGATATATTGTCAGTGTTGGAGCTCAGTTCAAATAGGACCGTGAAGAAGGCACATAGTGCTGAAACATGTAGTCCCTTGCTGGAATGTTACCAATTGTTTGGAGTTCCTCATATATTTTTTATATGATTTAATGGATAAATAAAGAAGAAGATTTTATAATTCTGGTGAACTTTCATCTTTTTGCTGGATCCCAATTCTATTATATTTCTATATAAGTATATATATTGTGAGGCAGCGACCGGAGTCATATGTGAGGGTCGCTCTGTGCCCCCCAGAATGCACTCAGATGCGTATTAGATCCGCTGGAGTGCCCTGTCGTCGCAGCAATGTGCCTGTGACTCACAGGGCAGAATAAAAGTGAGTTTGAGCCTGGTCAAGTTATTTAGACCAAGGAGTTTTTTCAGGAAAACCCGGTATGGGCTTTTATTTTTGAAACGGACTGCAGGACGGTAGTGGGGTCCGGTCCGTTTCCTCCAGCCCAGTTCTTATAAGTGGCCTATGACAGAGCAGTGGTCTGCAGAGCTCCCTGTGTGAGGCAACACAGGGCCAAGCTGAGCCAAGGTCTGGCACCCCTGGCATACCCGGGCAACGTGGTCGCTCACGGCAACTGGCCACGGACTGTTTTGTTGCTTCCCGACTGCGATCCGGAAGATACAGTGTGCATTGAGTGAGTTTTGTTGGACATTAAAAACCTTTTTGTTTTTGAAATTGCTTGGGTCACTGCCTCATAACTGCACAGCGTGGACACTGCTGCTTTACAATATATATATACTGTGTGTATATATATATATATATATATATATATACACACATTGCTCTAAGCATAAAGGCAGTAAATACTATATACATATAGCAACAGAACCTTATACTCTACTTTAACCCCTTCATGACCCAGCCTATTTTGACCTTAATGACCTGGCCATTTTTTTGCAATTCTGACCAGTGTCCCTTTATTAGGTAATAACTCAGGAACGCTTCAACGGATCCTAGTGATTCTGAGATTGTTTTTTCATGACATATTGGGCTTCATGTTAGTGGTAAATTTAGGTCGATAATTTTTGCGTTTATTTGTGAAAAAAAACAGAAGTTTGGCAAAAAATTTGAAAATTTCGCAATTTTCAAATTTTGAATTTTTATTCTGTTAAACCAGAGAGTTATGTGACACAAAATTTCCCTCATGCCTACTTTTCATCAGCACAATTTTGGAAACCAAATTTTTTTTGTTAGGAAGTGATAAGGGTTAAAGGTTGACCAGCGATTTCTCATTTTTACAACAAAATTTACAAAACCATTTTTTTTAGGGACCACCTCACATTTGAAGTCATGATATGGCAGAAAATACCCAAAAGTGACACCATTCTAAAAACTGCACCCATCAAGGTACTCAAAACCACATTTAAGAAGTTTATTAACCCTTCAGGTGCTTCACAGGAAATGAAGCAATGTGGAAGGAAAAAAATGAACTTTTTAATTTTTCCAACAAAAAATTTCTTTTAGCATCAATTTTTTCATTTTCACATGGGTAACAAGATAAAATGGATCTTAAAATTTGTTGGGCAATTTCTCCTGAGTACACTGATACCTCATATGTGGTCATAAACCACTGTTTGGCCACACGGCAGGGCTCAGAAGGGAAGGAGCGCCATTTGACTTTTTGAGTGGAAAATATGCTGGAATATTTAGCGGTTGCCATGGCGCATTTAGCGTGTGCCTAAACATTGGAGCTCCCCCACAAGTGACCCCATTTTGGAAACTAGACCCTCCAAGGAATTTGTCTATATGCATAGAGAGCACTTTGAACCCCCAGGTGCTTCACAAATTGATCCGTTAAAAAAAGTACTTTTTTTCACAAAAAAATTCTTTAGCCTCAGTTTTTTCATTTTCACATGGGCAACAGGATAAAATGGATATTAAAATTTGTTGGGCAATTTCTCCTGAGTACACCGATACCTCATATGTGGTCATAAACCACTGTTTGGGCGCACGGCAGGGCCCGGAAGGGAAGGAGCGCCATTTGACTTTGTGAATGGAACATTAGCTCCAATCGTTAGCAGACACCATGTCGCATTTGGAGAGACTCTGTGTGCCTAAACATTGGAGCTCCCCCACAAGTGACCCCATTTTGGAAACTAGACTACCCAAGGAACTTATCTAGATGTGTGGTGAGAACTTTGAACCCCCAAGTGCTTCACAGAAGTTTATAACGCAGAGCAGTGAAAATAAAAAATCATTGTTTTTCCTCGAAAATGATTTTTTAGCCTGCTATTTCTTATTTTCACAAGGGTAACAGGAGAAATTGGACCACAAAAGTTGTTGTGCAATTTGTCCTGAGTACACCGATACACCATATGTGGGGGGAACCACTGTTTGGGCGCATGGGAAAGCTCCAAAGGGAAGGAATGCCATTTTGGAATGCAGACTTTTATGGAATGTTCTGCGGGCGTCATGTTGCGTTTGCAGAGCCCCTGATGTGCCTAAACAGTAGAAACCCCCCACAAGTGACCCCCATTTTGGAAACTAGACCCCCCAAGGAGCTTATCTAGATGTGCAGTGAGCATTTTAAACCCCCAAGTGCTTCACAGTTTGTAAACCATGAAAATAAAAAATTTCCTCAAAAATTATTTTTTAGCCCGCTATTTTTTATTTTCCCAAGGGTAACAGGATAAATTGGACCCCAAAAGTTATTGTCCAGTTTGTCCTAAGTACGCTGGTACCCCAGCTCCTGCCAAGGTAATTCAGGCTTCCGGAGACGTGGACACTTCAACTCCGCCTCACGATGGTGTTGCGGTTCATGTGAAACATGTTGTTCCGGCTGTCGTCGGTACTGCTCCTCCAGCAACACATTAAATTTTTGAGTCCAGAACTCATCCGCGACCCCCTCAATCGACCAACCTGGGTCTTCTCTCCCTGCCGCCATTTCCACTCCATGCGGCTTACAGTGACGAGTGCAAGAATGTTCCATCGCTGCCGTTCCCGTGTTGTACAATGGCACCACACAGCTGCACTTAGTGTCTTCTTCCGGGCCCCACCCGTTCCGTGGTGGGATTACTTCCGACCACTCCAACCATTTCTCTCTATATTGTAGGGAGGTTCGGGCTCTTCTCATCCTTGCTCACCATGGGCAGACTGGGAGTTTTTGACAGGTGCATTTTGGTGCCATCTCGGTATCAGAACGCCCACAAAGTGTGAGGTCCAAGTCATCGTTCTCCTTTTTGGCGCCAACCTCCGCTATCTTCATGGCTGCCATCTTTGCCTTCACAGTGTCAGTCACATTTAAGGTTTTAGACAAGTCCATAATATCAGTCACATCCAGCATTTCGGTAACATTCTTCATCTTCCCTCTTTCTGTTCACATCAGTAACATCTTCCATGGCATATCCATGCTGCACGGTTGCGGCATCCTGCCGACTACGCCAAGTGTGAGGGAGCGCCAGGGCCATAGTCGTGGCTGAGTGTGTACTCTAACATGCCCTGTTCTCCCATGACATGAATATAGTGTCCACTCTGCATTATGCCTTCTGCTTCACCTTCTGCACTGTCAGGGTCCCATCAGGCTGGCTGAAGTTCCACTGCTGCCGTTGTTGCGCAAAAAGAGACAGTCCATTTCAAACTTAAAAGTAACACTTTACTTTTTTTGTTTTTGCAGGACATCCTTTTCAGATACAGCATCAGCATATAGTTCCATACAGTCCACATTCTTTACTTTCCCTGCACTTCCTTCTACGTCCCTAAGTATGTGCCCGTGTCTTAACGCCGCTTGCAGTAACGCAGCGTCCTCCCTGTCCAGACTCTCTGCCCTTGGGGGTTCCCTCAGCTGAATTCGCCCCAGATCTGAGAGCATCAGTCCATGCGATGATCTGCCACATGATGAGCGCCTGCGTCCCCGAACTGCTTGGGACCTCTTCTTCTGCCTCTACTCCACACTGTGGTTACACTGCTGCTTCAGCTGAACTTCTGTCCATACGGACTCTGCATGGCTGGGCACTGTGCTTCAACATTGCGGAGCTATCCGCCCTACACGGGCACCTGGGCCCTACTGCCTAACAACAGGAAGACACTTCCCTCTTAACACAGCTAGCTCCTCCTAAGTAACTATGTACACTAGTGTGCCCCTTCTAGTGTCCGATTAGGGGTACTACACTTTCCCTAGCTTACAACATACACTGACAAAAGAATATGTACATAGAAGAAAGACTTGAATATATATATATATATATATATAATATATTATATACATATAGCAGCAGAACCTTATACTCTACTGTACTACTGTAAGGGGGTAAGGGCATGTGTCAGTCCTGTACCCCCTTACACCTGCACACTGCAGTACTTTGCTCTGCCCTCAACAGGACAGATAAGTACGCCTGTGAAGGAGCGCAATACTTTGGAGCCTGTGTGGATTATGCAGTGATGCGTCAGCCACAAGAAGAAAGCAGGAGGATGGCATTGTAAGAAAATAGGAGGTGTCGGATCAAGAAGAGAGACACCTATCGGACCGAACCACCCCGCAGGTGAGTATAATAAAAGTTATTTTTCAGTTCTTCCAGGTCAGGTTGGGGGACGATATATACAGCATTATAGAATGCTGTAGATAAGCCCTGAAAGGTGATGGCAGCAACTTATATCGGCCAATACTGCTGACAGGTTCCCTTTAACCTCCAGGATACCATTGTCAGCCATGACTGTGGCATTTAAGAGCTTGGATATGAGGGGAAGCACCCCTTCCAGTGCTGATCGACCCCCTGACCCCCCAACTCCATTCATCACGACTGTGAGGTTATCGATGGCGCTGTCAAAGCAGCTGGGGAACCTTCTGAAAGCTTCATAAGAGATAAGGTCATTTTATAGTTAACTGCAATATTACATCATTGCAGTATATTGTTCGTGATCACTTTTTCAAATCCCCTATGGGAGTAATGCAAAAAGAAAATTTAACAAACATAAATAAAGACTCCTATCAACCTCACTTTTTCTCACTGTAAATATAATATAAAAATATGAAATAAACACTTATTGGTATCATGTGTGTAACTGTCCAAACTAATAAAATACATAATAATAATAATTATCCCATACTGTTAACAGAAAAAAATAGAAAATCATTGCTGCTTTTTTTGCTCACTTTGCCTCTGAAAAAAGTGTAAAAGGGCCAGTACAGGGGTGAACATATCATTGGTGCAACCTGTGCAGCCGCACTGGGGCCTGAGAGATGAGGGCCATATCCACCTCCAAAGCAGGTCAAATTGTGTATTATGATGAGCTGTTGGACTGCAAAGGGCCCATATACTGTAAGTGCACAAGGGCCCTTTTCTGCCTGTGCCCACCATTGGGTCAGGACAGAGACAATCACACTGGAGCCACAGGGAGGGACATATCGATGAGAAGCAACAAATATAAAGTTTTCAAACTGTTTGACTGCAATAACATGACTGGCCTTAGTGTAATATCAGCTACAGTCTGGGAAAATGCAGACGTAGAACAGCTGGATTTGTTATAAAAGACGTAGAAGCTGCTTCTTCTGTGTTCCATGAGAACTCCATATGTTTTCCTCCATTCCCAAGAAAAATAACTTTGCTGAAAAAATTTGCCTTTCTAATGCACCTATTTGTCTACCAGGCACATCCATAAGAGCATCGCTGATGTCCTTATATTGAGAATGCCTCCGCTGCCCCATTTATCATCATTCAGACCTGACAATGCAGATTGCTGGATGCTCAGCACCTCAATTATCATTCACTACACAGGCTTTCTATCCCATAGTTAATTTCCCCAGTGGCTGACAACCCGCCATACCTGTCATTATCGGGAAGGTAATAGTACGAGGTGCACTTTTAAACAACAGATCATAATTTCAAATGGGAGGCTGATAATGGGTTGTGCTTTTTTGTTTTGCCCGCTACATCACTGCTTTTCAAAATGCAGACTAGGCTCCCCCCAGATTATTTTATCATTAGAGTCATACTGCACGGTCAATCGGATGCATGGATTAGAGCTATGAACATAGAAAGAGACCTATCGATCAACGGAGCGGTCAGAGACATTGTTGGGTTAGTCAGGTCTACAGGTGCATCTCACAAAATTAAAATATCAAAAAGTTAATTTATTTCAGTTCTTCAATACAAAAAGTGAAACTCCTATATTAGAGTCATTACAAACAGAGTGATCTATTTCAAGTGTTTATTTCTGTTAATGTTGATGATTATGGCTTACAGCTAATGAAAACCCAAAAGTCATTATCTCAGTAAATTAGAATACTTTATAACACCAGCTTGAAAAATGATTTTGAAATCTGAAATGTTGGCCTACTGAAATGTATGTTCAGTAAATACATTCAATACTTGGTCGGGGCTCCTTTTGCATCAATTACTGCATCAATGCGGTGTGGTATGGAGGCAGGGTTGCCACTAGGAATTTCGGGGCCCCCTTGAGACTCCACCCAGGCTCCACCCAGCCCCGCCTCCACCCCTCAAACTGTCCACAGTCCCACCGCTTTCTTGGAAAAACTCCACTTCTCACCAATCACACATTAACAGTTCCCATCACCAGATCACACATATAGCCGGCAGCTTTTGCTTTGGACAAAAGATTTTTTTTTTTTAAGCCGCCACCATAACAGGGTAGACACTTTTGGCCGGGCTCTACTCTACTGTAACCTATTAAATATTTGTTAAAATATGCAATATAATTTAGGTATATTTTTATTTATTTTTCAATTTTTAAAATGACCAATAATATCACATATTACCAGCACAGTGATCGAATAATATCACATACAAGGAACAAATACCACCACACCATGCCCAGACCACATATTACCACCACATGGTGACTGAATACTACAATACTGATCATTAATAAAAAAACATAATACTATCACCATAAGTGGCATTATACACAGGAGATCTGTATTTAGTATACAGTGTCTGTGCACAGGTAATATAGTGATCAATCACATTATACTCAGGAGCTCTGTATATAATGTACAGGTAGCACAGTGATCACTGGTGACATTGTACACAGGACCTCTGTATATAGTATACAG
This sequence comes from Dendrobates tinctorius, assembly GCF_039654945.1. Classification (NCBI taxonomy): domain Eukaryota; kingdom Metazoa; phylum Chordata; class Amphibia; order Anura; family Dendrobatidae; genus Dendrobates; species Dendrobates tinctorius. Next base: position 50,774,399 of record NW_027361743.1, read on the forward strand.
TGTATAGTGTCAGTGTGCATGTAACACACTAACTCACCAGTGAAGTCCTTCATCTTTGCTTTTTATCTTTCATTCAGCACAGACCACCATCACTTCTTCCAGCCAGGGCTCGTCTCTGCAGGAAATAAGTTATCTAGAGCTTCGCTTGCAGAACACTTTACTTATTTTTGCCCAACTTCTACATTACACCACATGAAGAAAAAAAGTGACAGTGTCACTTTGCACAGTAACATGACTTCCCCCCCATTTAAAACAGTATCCTCAAAAAATTAAATACATCACTGCAGTAATAATATCCCTTAATTAGCCCCTATGGTAGTAATATCCCCCATCCTGGCCCCCATGTGTCAGATTCCTGGCTCCAGCCATATTTTCTATCATTCTGCCCTTATGGGTATCCATTCTGCCCTGTTGTGAGTTCATTTTCCCCTTCATTACTGAGGCCCGAGGAACTCCCTCTTCTGGTAAAGAAAGGTAGTGAGCCTGATTGTCAAACACCTGAGGCTGATGATTATGACTGGCTGAGTGGAGTTACGGACTGGATATAATGCTGCCGACGCCCTTCTGCCCTGCGGGTGATTTCTCTGTGGGATCCTTGGAGACCAGTCTGAATTCCTGCTCCTCCAAAGCTAAGTTTGCTGCTCGGCCTTTTGCTTTTGTGCTTTGACTTTGTTTTTGCTTTGTTTTTCTGGATTTCTGCCATTCCCTGCTGGGGTGTGCTGAATTCATTTAGCTCTATCTTCTGAAAATACCTGAGTGCTGATTCAGTTTTTGAAGCCTAGCTGCTTCAGGGCCTTTTTCATATCAGCTGGTTGGCTTATGTCTTTGATAGGGTTTTTGTAGATTGCAGACAGCAGCCTTCCTGTCCTTTCCTATCTAGGTAGTTTTGGGGCCCCGTCTTTGCTCAGTCTATCTTTCTGTCTGTGTTAGTATTTTCATCTTGCTTCACCGTCATTATATGTTGGGGGCTGCCTATTGCTTTGGGGTCTGCTCTGGGGAAGTTTATATTTCCCCTTTCTTTCTTTAGGCCTATGTACTTCTCCGGCTGTGATCGAGGGGTCTAGGGCATCGTAGGAACCCCCCACGGCTACTGCTAGTTGTGTTGATAGGTTCAGGGGTCTGCAATCTGATAGTTGCCAACTTCTCTGATTTTCTGGACTTAGCTTGTATTTCTGCTTTTGCCTCCTATGGTGACTCATTCATAACAGAATCACCCGCCATACCGCAGATTCTAGGTTACTTAATAGAAGGAAAGAATTGTTAAAAAAAAAAAAAAAAAGGTGTGTATATTCTTTCCTCTATATCTCTGAGGCCATAGGGGGAATTTTTTTTTTTTCTCTCAATGGAGATAAAGCAATTGTCTGATCGTGTGGAGCAGCTCGCTGCGGAAGTGCGGGGAATTTCCGCCTACCTTGCTCATTCACATGCTGCTGAACCAAAGATTCCTACACCTGATGTATTTTTTGGGGATCGGTCTAAATTTTTGAATTTCAAAAATAATTGTAAATTATTTTTTGCCTTGAAGCTTAACTCGTCAGGGAGCTCCGCGCAGCAGGTTAAAATTGTCATCTCTTTGCTGCGTGGCGATCCCCAGGATTGGGCGTTTTCTTTGAAACCTGATGATCCTATTCTGACTAATGTGAACGCATTCTTTCAAGCTTTGGGGTTGTTGTATGACGAACCTAATGCCATTGATCAGGCTGAAAAGACCCTGCTGGCATTGAGCCAGGGTCGTGATTCTGCAGAATTGTACTGTCAAAAATTCTGAAAGTGGGCAGTACTTACTACCTGGAATGATAATGCCTTGGCTGCTCTCTTTCGGAAGGGGTTGTCAGAAGCCGTAAAAGATACTATGGTGGGATTTCCTGTTCCCTCTGGTCTTGACGATTCTATGTCATTAGCCATTCAGGTTGATCAGCGTTTGCGCAAACGCAAAGCTGCACGAGAGGTGTTGCCACCTGTTGAACAAATGTCTGAACCTATGCAATGTGATAGAGTTTTTTCCAGAGAGCAGCGTCAGGAGTTCAGAAGGCGTAATAAGTTGTGTTTTTTCTGTGGAGATGCCTCGCATATTATTTCTGTCTGTCCCAAACGAGAGAAACGCTTTGCACACACGTTTTCTGTTGGGGTGTTCAACCTAAGTTTCTTCTGGCTATTACTCTGATCTGCTCCCTGTCCACATTTTCCGCCAAGGCGTTTGTGGATTCGGGAGCAGCCCTAAACCTAATGGACTTGGATTTTGCTAAACGTTGTGGATTTCCGATGACACCTCTGCAGACGCCTATCCCTTTGAGGGGAATTGATGCTACTCCTTTGGCTAAAAATAAACCCCAGTTTTGGACCCAGGTGGTAATGCGGGTCGCCCCAGACCATCAAGAAAATTGCAGATTTCTGGTGTTGCATAATCTGCATGATACTGTTGTTCTGGGGTTTCCCTGGTTACAGATTCATAATCCAGTTTTGGATTGGAAATCTGTGTCTGTGGTGAGTTGGGGTTGTCGGTGTGCCTTTAGTGAGGCTCCGGTGTTTTCCACCTCTCCTCAGTCGCATGATGTTCCTGATTATTTGGTGGACTTTTATGATGTATTTAGTGAGAATGAGTCTGCGTCTCTGCCTCCTCATAGGAGTTATGACTGTGCAATTGAACTGAGCCCGGGGTGTAAATTTCCCAAGGGTCGGCTCTTCAATTTATCTGTACCCGAGCACGAGGCTATGCGATCCTATATTAAGGAGGCGTTGGAGAAGGGTCATATTAGACCATCCTCGTCACCCTTGGGTGCCGTTTTTTTTTTTGTAGCCAAAAAGGATGGATCATTAAGACCTTGTATTGATTATCGTGCCCTCAACAAAATTACTGTTAAATATCAGTATCCGTTACCCCTGATTTCTGATCTATTCTCCAGAGTTAAAGGTGCTTGCTGGTTTACCAAGCTTGACCTCAGGGGGGCGTATAATCTTATTCGCATTAAGCATGGGGATGAATGGAAGACGGCGTTTAATACTCCGGAGGGACATTTTGAGTACCTGGTGATGCCTTTTGGGCTCACTAATGCCCCTTCTGTCTTCCAGTGCTTCATGAACAATATTTTCTGAGATTTTGTCGATAAATTTTTGATTATCTATCTGGATGATATTTTGATCTTCTCCAAGGATTGGGATTCTCATTTGGAACATATTCGGACTGTGTTCCGGATCTTGAGGGAGAATTCCCTGTATGTCAAGGGATCTAAATGCCTTTTTGGAGTACAGAGAATTTCTTTTTTGGGATTTATTTTGTCCCCGTCAACTATTGAAATGGACCCGGCCAAGGTACAGGCCATTCACGATTGGGTTCAGCCCACTTCTTTGAAGGCCCTCCAGAAGTTTTTGGGTTTTGCTAATTTTTATCGGAAATTTATAGCAAAATTTTCTAGTATTGCCAAGCCATTGACTGATTTGACTAAAAAGGGTGCTGATGTGTTAAATTGGTCTCCGGAGGCTGTTTCTTCCTTTCAGGAGTTGAAGCGAAGATTCACCTCCGCCCCGGTTTTGCGGCAACCTGATGTCTCACTTCCATTCCAGGTAGAGGTGGATGCTTCTGAGATTGGTGCAGGAGCTGTTTTGTCCCAAAATGATCCTGTAACATCTAAAATGAATCCCTGTGCTTTCTTCTCCCGAAAGTTCTCTCCATCTGAACGTAACTATGATGTGGGGAATAGGGAACTGTTGGCCATGAAATGGGCATTTGAGGAGTGGAGACATTGGTTGGAGGGAGCTAAGCATCAAGTCGTGGTCCTCACTGACCACAAGAATTTGATTTACCTAGAGTCGGCTAAGCGCTTGAAACCTAGACAGGCTAGGTGGGCCTTGTTTTTTACACGTTTTGATTTTGTGGTTTCTTTTCTTCCTGGAACAAAGACTGTCAAGGCAGACGCCCTCTCTAGGAGCTTCCTTGCTGATTCTCCTGTGGTGACCAAGCCTGCTACCATCTTAGGCGAAGGGGTAGTTCTTTCTGCCATCTCGCCCGATTTGAGACGTGCTCTGGAAGGGTTCCAGGAGGACAAACCTGAGCGTTGTCCCAGTGGAAAGCTGTATGTTCCTGACCAGTGGAAGAAGAGAGTGTTGTCTGAAGTTCATTGCTCTGCTTTGGCTGGTCATCCAGGTATTTTTGGTACTAGAGATCTGGTGAGTCGGTTTTTTTGGTGGCCCTCCTTGTCTCGTGATGTCAGGAATTTTGTGCAGTCCCGTGGGACGTGCTCCCGGTCTAAATCGTGTTCTCGCTCTAGTGGGTTGTTGATGCCTTTGCCTGTCCCCAAGAGGCCATGGACCCATATTTCAATGGATTTCATCTCTGATATGCCTGTCTCTCAGAGGATGACTGTTATTTGGGTGATTTGTGATAGGTTCTCTAAGATGGTTCATCATGTACCACTCCCTAAGTTGCCGTCTTCCTCTGAGTTGGTGCCCCTGTTTTTACAACAGGTGGTTCGTTTGCACGGGATTCCTGAGAACATTGTATCTGACAGAGGAGTGCAGTTCGTGTCTAGATTTTGGAGAACTTTCTGTTCCAGGCTGGGAATTCAGTTGTCCTTCTCCTCTGCTTTTCACCCTCAGACCAATGGGCAGACAGAGAGAACAAACCAGACCTTGGAGTCATATTTGAGATGTTTTATTTCTGCTGATCAGGATGATTGGGTTTCATTTTTGTCCTTGGCCGAATTTGCTTTGAATAATAGAGCTAGTTCTGCCACTTTGATGTCACCTTTTTTTTGTAACTTTGGGTTTCATCCTCGATTTTCTTCAGGGCAGGTGGAGCCCTCTGCCTGCCCAGGTGTTGACACTGTGGTGGAGAGAATGCACCAGATCTGGGACCAAGTGGTGGATAAGTTATCTCTCTCCCAGGAGAAGGCCCAGCGGTTTTCCAACCGACATAGGACCATTGGTCCCCAGTTTAAGGTTGGTGATATGGTGTGGTTATCATCAAAAAATATTGCTATGAAGGTGGCTTCTCCTAAGTTTAAGCCTAGATTTATTGGACCTTACAAGATTGTGGAGATTATTAATCCGGTCTCTATTCGTTTGGCTCTTCCTGTCACATTTAAAATCCATAATGTGTTCCATAAATCTTTGTTGAAGAGGTTTGCTGAATCTGTTGTTCCGGGGGTGCACCTCCAGACCCTGTATTGGTTGAAGGTAACATGGAGTATGAGGTAGAGAAAGTACTGGATTCCCGTCTGGCTAGACGGAGACTCCAGTATTTGGTTAAGTGGAAGGGTTATGGTCAGGAGGATAATTCCTGGGTCTCCGCCTCTGATATTCATGCCAAATGATTGGTGCGTGCCTTTCATCGGGCTCACCCTGATCGCCCTGGTGGCGTAGTTGAGGGTTCGGTGACCCCTCCTCAAGGGGGAGGTACAGTTGTGAGTTCATTTTCCCCTTCATTACTGAGGCCCGAGGAACTCCCTCTTCTGGTAAAGAAAGGTAGTGAGCCTGATTGTCAAACACCTGAGGCTGATGATTATGACTGGCTGAGTGGAGTTACGGACTGGATATAATGCTGCCGACGCCCTTCTGCCCTGCGGGTGATTTCTCTGTGGGATCCTTGGAGACCAGTCTGAATTCCTGCTCCTCCAAAGCTAAGTTTGCTGCTCGGCCTTTTGCTTTTGTGCTTTGACTTTGTTTTTGCTTTGTTTTTCTGGATTTCTGCCATTCCCTGCTGGGGTGTGCTGAATTCATTTAGCTCTGTCTTCTGAAAATACCTGAGTGCTGATTCAGTTTTTGAAGCCTAGCTGCTTCAGGGCCTTTTTCATATCAGCTGGTTGGCTTATGTCTTTGATAGGGTTTTTGCAGATTGCAGACAGCAGCCTTCCTGTCCTTTCCTATCTAGGTAGTTTTGGGGCCCCATCTTTGCTCAGTCTATCTTTCTGTCTGTGTTAGTATTTTCATCTTGCTTCACCGTCATTATATGTTGGGGGCTGCCTATTGCTTTGGGGTCTGCTCTGGGGCAGTTTAGATTTCCCCTTTCTTTCTTTAGGCCTATGTACTTCTCCGGCTGTGATCGAGGGGTCTAGGGCATCGTAGGAACCCCCCACGGCTACTGCTAATTGTGTTGATAGGTTCAGGGGTCTGCAATCTGATAGTTGCCAACTTCTCTTGTTTTCTGGACTTAGCTTGTATTTCTGCTTTTGCCTCCTACGGTGACTCATTCATAACACTGCCCCCATATTATTTCCCATTCCAGCCCCATCTGTCTACATCATATCCATCCTGCCCCATGATCCTGCACCATGTCTCTCCCATCCTGCCCAGTGTCTCGCATCCTGCCCCCTCCTGGTTCTCACATTCTGCCCCTCCTGTGTCTCACTGTCACATTCTGCCCCCTCGTGTGTCTTTCTGCCACATTCTGCCCCCATGCCTCACATTCTGTCCCCTCCTGTGTGTCTCACTGTCACATTCTGCCCCTATCATGTCTTGCATTCTGCTCCCAGTCTCCAACATTCTGCCCCCAGTCTCCAGAATTCTACCCCCGGCCCCCTGGATCGCCGCTGTCAGAAAAAAAAAGTTCTCCTTACCTGGCCGCGCTCCAGCAGCGGGCGAGGCTCCGTCCCTCTAAGCTGCTGAAGCGCGCTCTAGCCAGCGACTGACAGTGACGTCGGACGCCGGCGATGTGTGTGCTGCAGCTGACATCAGCTGCCAGCCTCCGATTGGCTGGTGGCTGTTACCTATAGATGGGCGGGCCCGCATGTCAATAGCGTTTAGCTGCCACCCGCAGTGCCACACTAAGGGCCCGGTTTAACTGCCGGTAAGGGCCCGGTGAGCAGAGGAGACCGGGCCCGATGCGGGCCCCCTCTGCCCACCGGGCCCCATACGCCAGTCAGGGCAGTAATGCCCTTATGGCGGCCCTGCATGGAGGCGATCAGCCTGTGGCAGTGCTGAGATGTTATGGAAACCCAGGTTGCTTTGATAGCAGCCTTCAGCTTGTCTGCATTGTTTCATCTCGTGTCTCTCATCTTCCTCTTGACAAAACCCCATAGATTCTCTATGGGGTTAAGGTCAGGCAAGTTGGTTGGCCAATCAAGCACAGTGAAACTGTTGTATTTACACCAGGTATTGGTACTTTTGGCAGAGTGGACAGGTGCCAAGTCCTACTGGAGAATGAAATTTCCATCTCCAATAAGCTTTTCTGGAAGCATTCACACACTTACACACACCTTAACAAAATTGTGTACACATACAAACACCGCATACATGGAAAAATGTCATCCCACTCATCCCAAACCCGGTATTCAGCAGAGGAGGCATACATCTTCCTTGCTTCCTAGACTGACAGTGAGGGAGAGGATCCCACATTCCTTTATTGTTCTGACTGATCCTCTTCCTCAAGTGATACCGAACTGCAACTTAGCCGCCCCAGGAACGAAAATGAACCAGCACTCACCGCTAATGAGTCCCTTTTGGACCTCACCCCCTGAAGAATATGAGCCACAGATTCCTAATTTTGTGGCACAATCAGGAATCCAGTCTGTCACCTCCGGCTGCATAGAAATAAAATTTTTCTCTGGCGGTTTTGTAAACCTCATGGTGGCCAAGACTAATTTGTGCACTCAGCAATTTTTGGCACAAAACCGCCCCCCCCTCATCATTTTCTACCTGGACCCATGTAAATGCAGTACAAATGATGACCCTTTGTGGCCTGGTTCTTCACTTGGGGTTAGTGAAGAAGCCAGAATTTAGTCAATATTGTTTTATGCAACACTGCAGTTTTCACCATAGCCATGACCTATAAACGTTTTGAGGCCATCCACAAATTTTTGCATTACAATGATAATGCACAAGGTGACCCCAACTTTGACCAACTTTTCAAAGTTCAGACAATCATTGATCATTTCAGCAACAAGTCTGGTAAAGTGTACATGCCCCAAATTGACATCTGCATAGATAAATCCCTAAGGCTACTTTCACACATCCGGTGTGTGGTGTCCGGCGGCGTGCGGCGAAAAGCCGGGCCGCCGGATCCGGCCTGCAGCGGTGACACCGGATGTGGATGGGGCGCCTGATACGGCTCGGACACCATTTAAAGGAGCCGCAGGAGGAAGATTTACCGGGGGAGGAGAGAGACAGTCGAAAGGTACACCGGGGGAGGAGAGAGACAGCCGAAAGGTATGGAGGGAGAGAGAGAGATATAGCTCTCTCTCGCCGGGCACTTGTGTGGTTAACACTCAGTGTCCGGGCATGCGCTGTGTAAAAAGCCGTTCCAGCACAGCAAAAAAAGTTGCAGGGAACGGTTTTTGCTGAAGCTGTATGGCTCATGTTTGCTGTATCCGGCAAAAAACGAGGCGCCGCGTGTCCATCCGGCACGATGCGGCGATCATTACATTCTATGTGACAAAACCAGATCCGGTTTTCACACTTTTCGCCGCATTGTGCCGGATTTAAAAAGACAGATGTGTGAAAGCAGCCTAAGACATTTCAAGGGGAGGCTCACATTTTGAAAATACCTGCCCAGTAAGAGGGCCAGGAACAGAATTAAGCTCTACAAACTATGTGAGAGTACCTCAGGGTACACCCATAGGTTTAGAGCTTATGAAGGGAAGGATACCCGAATTGAACCCCCTGAATGCCCCCCTGTTCTGTGAGTGGAAAAATTGTGTGGGGTTTGTTGCACCCACTGCTGGATCAAGGTTACCACCTCTATGTTGATAATGTTTATAGTAGCATCCCACTCTTCAAGCTAATCTCAGTAACAGCCTGCGGTACTGTCCACAAAAAATCAGAAATGCCTCCCTAAGACGCTAATTGGGCAGCTGCTGAGAAAGGGTGAGAGCAGATCCCTATGTAGCGCTAGCGTGCTGGTGGTCAAGTACAAAGACAAGTTGCATGTCCTTTTCTTGACTACCATACATAGTGATGTCAGCACCCGTAGCACTGCACGAGGTACCTCTACAGTCATGGCCAAAAGTTTAGAGAATTACACAAATATTAATTTTTACAAAGTCTACTGCTTCATTTTTTCTAATGGCAATTTGCATATACTCCAGAATGTTATAAAGAGTGATCAGCTTAACAGCAATTACTTCAAAAGTCAATATTTGCCTAGAAAATTAACTTTATCCCCCAAAACACATTTCAACATCATTGCAGCCCTGCCTTAAAAGGACCAGCTAACATCGTTTCAGTGATTGCTCCATTAACACAGGTGTGGGTGTTGATGAGGACAGGGCTGGAGATCAATCTGTCATGATTAAGTAAGAATGACTGGACACTTTAAAAGGAGGCTGGTGCTTGGCATCATTGTTTCTCTTCTGTTAACCATGGTTATCTCTAAAGAAACACGTGCAGTCATCATTGCACTGCACAAAAATGGCCTAACAGGGAAGAGTATCGCAGCTAGAAAGATTGCACCTCAGTCAACAATCTATCGCATCATCAAGAACTTCAAGGAGAGAGGTTCCCTTGTTGCCAAAAGGCTCCAGGGTGCCCAAGAAAGACCAGCAAGCGCCAGGACCGTCTCTTAAAAGTGTTTCAGCTGTGGGATCGGGCTACCAGCAGTGCAGAGCTTGCTCAGGAATGGCAGCAGGCAGGTGTGAGTGCATCTGCACGCACTGTGAGGTGGAGACTCTTGGAGCAAGGCCTGGTCTCAAGGAGGGTAGCAAAGAAGCCACTTCTCTCCAGAAAAAACATCATGGACAGACTGATATTCTGCAAGAGGTACAGGGAGTGGACTGCTGAGGACTGGGGTAAAGTCATTTTCTCTGATGAATCCCCTTTTCGATTGATTGGGACATCTGGAAAACGGCTTATTCGGAGAAGACCAGGTGAGCGCTACCACCAGTCTTGTCTCATGCCAACTGTCAAGCATCCTGAAACCATTTATGTGTGGGGTTGCTTCTCAGCCAAGGGAATGGGCTCTCTCTCAGTCTTGCCTAAAAACACAGCCATGAATAAAGAATGGTACCAGAATGTCCTCCAAGAGCAACTTCTCCCAACCGTCCAAGAGCAGTATGGCGATCAACAATGCCTTTTTCAACATAATGGAGCACCTTGCCATAAAGCAAAGGTGATAACTAAATGGCTCAGGGAACAAAACAGAGATTTTGGGACCATGGCCTGGAAACTCCCCAGATCTTAATCCCATTGAGAACTTGTGGTCAATCATCAAGAGACGGGTGGAGAAACAAAAACCTTCAAATTCAGACAAAATAAAAGCATTGATTTTGCAAGAATGGACTGCTATCAGTCAGGATTTGATCCAGAAGTTGATTGAGAGCATGCCAGGGAGAATTGCTGAGGTCCTGAAGAAGGGTCAACACTGCAAATATTGGCTTGCTGCATTAACTCATTCTAACTGTCAATATAACCTTTTGTTACTCATAATATGATTGCAATTATATTTCTGTATGTGATAAAAAACATCTGACAAACACACATAAAAACCAGAGGGCAGCAGATCATGTGAAAATATAACATTTGTGTCATTCTCTAAACTTTTGGCCATGACTGTACACTGGTCACCAATCCAGACTGCATACTGAGGTACAGCAAGAACATGGGGAAAGATGATCTCCCTGATCAAGTCCTCCATCCATACAGTGCTATGAGAGAGGAACACACACATCGTACAGATGACAATGTACAATGCATTCATGCTATCACGATGTGCAGGACAGACCTGTACATTGTACCTTCAATTCCAGAAGGTAGTGCTTAAGGCCCTAATATTTGGCAGTCAGAAAGAAGCGGCCCCAGTACTTCTGGAACTGAAGGTGCTCGTATAGTACCAGGCCAACATTTTGTTGGTGAGGTCACTCAAATCTCAAAAAAGGAAGGTAGCAAAAAAGGTGCTGACTGTGTTTCAAAAGGGAACCATTTGCAATGCAACACCTGCCCCTACAAACCTGGCCTGCGTATAAAAGAATGCTTCAAACTGTAGCACACATCAATGGACTTCTAAATTTAGTTCTGACAACTCATGTATGCCAACCTGACTACACTACACAATTTATGCATATGTCACCACATTATAAAATTCACATACCTGGAAAACACTAAATAAATACCAATATAGGGTCACTTGTCGGGGGTTTCTACTGTTTAGACAAATCAGGGGCTTTGCAAATGCGACATGTCACCCCCTAGGCCATTCCATCAAAGTCTGCATTCAAAGACATCACTCCTTCCCTTCCGAGTCCTGACATGCACCCAAAAAAGTGGTTTTCTTCCAGATATGAAGTATCAGTGTACTCATGAGAAGTTGCAAAACAAATTTTGGGGTCCATTTCCTCTTGTTGCTTTTGTTAAAATAAAAAAAAATTGGGGCTTAAAGATCATTTTTGTGGAAAAAAAAATGTGGTGTTTTTTTATTTATTTTTTTTATTTTCATGGTTCTACATTATAAACTTCTGTGAAGCACCGGAGGGTTTAAGGTGCTCACCGCACATCTAGATAAGTTCCCTGAGGAATCTAGTTTTCAAAACGAGATCACTTTTGGAGGGGTTTCCACTGTTTCCACACATCATGGGCTCTCCAAACGCGACATGGTGTTTGTTCTGCCCATTCTGTGCAGCTAGATATTTTTAAGTGCTGTTACAGCTATGGCCATTAGGCGTCATAAGTTGCCCTTCTCTTTTATTCATGTGTTTGGAATTTTCTGTTCCCCCAAATGGTTAATTGATCAGAACCGCCCCTTCTTTCTACCCTGGTCAAGAACATGTAACCATTCCCCAGCCATCTCCTGAGTAGCTCACACCTGCTCAGCTCAGCTCTTGCAAAACCATTGCTATAACAAGCGGATTCCGGTAAGGATATTGCAATTATTAGTTATGCATCTCTGTTAGCTGGCCATAATGCATTCCTCATAATGTTTGCAATGCATGCTCAGCTCTTGTGATGTTATTTCACTGCATGTTTGTTATAAGCATCCTCTAGTTATGCATCCTCTGTTCAGTCAGTGCAAGCTTGCAACCATTTGGTGTTTTAGACATCTTTTTCTTTGCTGCTGGGTATGTTATATTGCTCAGCTCTCATATTATGCATGATAACAGCATCCTGTATCATTGCTACTGTTGTGATAATACCTTTTATTGCTATTACCTGCCAGTACTTGTGTATTGTATACTGTCTACCTGTACTGACATGCTGTATTATCTGTCTTGTAGCTTTTACTGAATCATCCATATCTGTGTTCAACCTCTGATCCCATCTACTACTGTGTTCTACTATACCATCTGTTATCATCTCCATCATGTCCATATCATCCCAATAAATAATAGACTTCAGCACCTATACAGTCTTGTTTCTGGGAGTGGATGAAAGGTTAAACCGTATGCTGGAATCCACACAGCGTCATAAGTGGAAGAAGGCAGAACAGTGTTCACTCTTGATTTCAGCCAATTTTGTGTTTAAAAAGTCAAATGGTGCTGCTTCCCTTCCGATCCCAGCCGTGCACCCAAATGGTGGTTTTCCCCCACATATGGGTTATCGGGCACTCAGGAGAAATTGCACAACAATTTTTCTGGTTCATTTTTTCCTGATACACTTGTGAAAATAAAAAAAAAATTTGTGGCTAAAAGACCATTTATGCGGAAAAAATTTGATTCTTTTATATTCACGGCTCTACGTTATAAACTTCTGTGAAGCACCTGTGGGTTCAAGATGGTCACCACAAATCTAGATAAGTTCCTAGAGGGGTTTAGTTTCCAAAATGGAGTCACTTGTGGGGAGTTTCCATTGTTTAAGCACATCAAGGGCTCTCCAAAATGCAACATGGCGTCTGCACTCGATGCCAGCCAATTTTGCTTTCAAAAAGTCAAATGGCGCTCCTTCCCTTCCAAGCCCTGCCGTGTGCTCAAACAGTGGTTTTCCTCCATATATGGGGTATCCACGTACTCTGGAGAATTTACACAACAAATTTTGTGGTCCATTTTTTTCCTGTTACTCTTTTGAAAATAAAAAAAATGGGTCTAATGTAAAATTTTTGTGAAAAAAAAAAAAAAAAGTCCATGTTAATTTTTTCCTTCCACATTGCTTCAGTTCCTGTGAAGCACCTGAATGGTTAATAAACTTTTTGTGCAGTTTTTAGAATGGTGACAGTTTTGGGTATTTTATGTGGTATTGACCCTTCAAAGTCTCTTCAAATGTGATGTGGTCCCAACAAAAATGGTTTTCTAAATTTTGTTGGAAAATGTAAACAGCCTTGGGTGGGGGGGATGGGTTAAAAAATATATATAAAACATAAACGTGAGTTGAACAATAGGTAATTTTCTGATTTTAGCCTCCCTTTTAAGAGTAAGTAGTGGAAACATTTTACCGAGACTGCATACTTGTCTTCACTGCTCAGGAAACAAAACCTACTATGTAACAGAAATCTGATCTCATTCAGACAGAGAATGCAGTTTACATTCGGACTAGGCCAAGGCTAACATCTTGAGACAATTTATACAGCAGATATTGTGGAAACCAATTAAAAGGGGATTGCCGTAAACAATGCCAAATAAAAAGGAAATGAAATGAGCTGTTTACTAAATGCCCCAAATAATTTACAGAGTGTAATAAATATTGAACAAATGTTGCTAATTATAAATTAATGAGATGAAATACCATGTGTCTCAGCCAGCGCAAAGCGGGAGTTAAAAGTGGGAGTTAGGCCGGGATCACTCTACTGTGTGTGATGCGAGAAACTTGCATGAGTCTCTCGCATCAACACCTGGCGCTGCCGCCGGCACTAAGGACCAGAGCTGCGGCCGCATGTATTTCTATGCAGTCGCAGCTCCGGTCCTGAGTGTCGGCGGCAGCGCCGGGTGTTGATGCGAGAGAATCATGTGAGTTTCTCGCATCACACACGGTAGTGTGGTCCCAGCCTTAAAAAGTGGGAGTCAAAAGTGGGAGTTAAAAGTGGACCGGTTGAGCAGTTGAAAGCTACATTTGTTTGTTTTGTTTGTACCATTTATAAGATTTTGTGCAGTTTGTGATACAACTACTAGCAAAATGTAATACCCTTGTTTTTCAGTGTGCGGTAATTTGGAGGAGTTAATTGTTCTCAGACGCTTAAATAAAACCAGAAGACTCCATACAAAGTTGATCACTGCACTTGCTAACAAAATAGGAGTTAAAAAACAAGAGTTGAAAGTAGTTCAATACCTGTAGGTACTTATTTTTGTCCCTACTTTTTTGTATTTTTGACTGTTTTTTTGTTTGGTTGGATAATGGATAGCAGAATTGGTGTTTTTCTTCCAGTGCACACAGTCTGCCATATTGAGCAGGAGTTACTGTTGTGACAGATGTGAGCATGTTACACACTTGGAAGCGGAAGAGTAAATTCCAAAGCTGAGGGCGATTGTTTGGAAGAAGCATGCTTTTCAATTTTCAATTAGCAGGGTAGAGCTGAAGGCGGGGAGAGGTGAGTCGGGAGGAGCAGGCAAGTAGCTGGGTTAATGTAGTATGGAGGAGTGGAATAGGTCTAATTAAAGGGTAGGCCGCTCCTGTTTCTGTACATCCAAGCAAATTTGCCAAATTAGGTGATGATGGAAGTCTGTCAGTCTTAGAAATGGCATCATTGCTGGGTACTTCTCCTAACAGCCAGGAGAACAGCCCAGCTAGTAGCCAGGGAGGGATGGAACTGTATTCATATTTTTACAAAAAAAATTTCACTGTATTTAATAGTCCCTAAGCTGCGATTGATCGCTTGTGCTATACATAGCAGTGCACTTCAGGACATTGGCTGGGAGCAGCTACTGTTAGATTGCAATAGGGATACAAATGATATATGATAGCGATTTACATCTATATTGGTCGAACAGTCTGCAAAAAGCATTCCCAGGTAAGATGCCAAAAATTAAACCCTACATGGTGTTCTGCCTTCTTCCACGTATGACGCTGTGTGGATTCCAGCATACGGCTAAACCCTTCATCCACTCTCAGTAAAAAGACTGTATGGGTGCTTAAGTCTATATTTATTAAGATGTGAACAACAATGGTAGATGATAACGGATGATATAATGGAGGAGATTGGTGAACAAAATTGTGGATGAGATCGGATGATCACAATAGTGGATGACATCGGAGATTGATGCACTCAATAGTGGATGAGATCGGGTAAAAACTATAAGGAAGCAGACAGTACAATACATCAGTACTGGCAGATAATAACAGCAGTAATACAGGGTACTATCATAACAGTAATGCAATGATAGAGTGCTGTTATATCAGTAGCAGGCATTATTACAGAGGCTGCCACATCAGCAGCAGGCATCACCACAGGCTGAGCAATACAACACACAATGCAGTGAAAAGAGATCCAAACAAACTTAGGCTGCTAGCATAGTACTAACTGAACAGGGGTGCATCTGTCTAACATGCAGTGTAAAAGCAATACAAGGAGCTGAAAATACATTGCAATATCATGGGGCTGCATCATGGCCAGCTAACACAGATACAAGCACAACACATAACTGCATTAAACCCTCACCGGAATCCACTTGGTAGAAGCAATGATTTTGCAGGGAGCTGGACACGTGTGAGTAGCTCAGGGATCCGAGGGAAAATGGCTACATGCTTCTGCCCGGGAAGATGAAGGGGCAGTTCTGAACAGAACAACATTTAAAGGGAAAGGAGCCCCTAACTCCAAGAACAGGGAGGACAACTATGACATCTAATGGCCATAGCTGGATCAGCACTTAAATGTCTTGCTGCACATGAATGGGCAGAACACATGGCTTACATCTACATTTAACTGTAAAGCGAATCAATTTACAGGACCCTGATCCCGCATCCATGTCAGTAGTCTGTGGCCCTTTGACCTGCCTCCGCTCTGCCAGAATCCTCAGCTCTTTTTTTGATTTGTGGTTACTCTTTTTATAATGTTACCACAATTTAGTGCAAGTTATTATTACCCATACTCTTAAGTTGGGTTTAGTACTTCAATAAATGAATAACCACCACCAATTTTACCACTGATAAATTAATACCTAGGTAAAAAAGAAAGTACTTAAAATTGAAGTAAAAAATAATATATTGATCACAATATAAAACACTAGAATACGTAAATAGACAAAGGTGCTGGATGAAAAGAGGGAGCCTAGTCATAGTATCTCACCGGATATACACATACAATTGTAACGCTGCCAAAAAAAAGGGAAGAAGTTGCAAGAGTGTTCTAGGAAAATTAGGCAGAGAAAATGACACGACAAAATATAATCAATAATAAATAGTTTTAAATATATACCAAATAAAAGGCTACAAAAATGCATGGCTAAATAATTACATTCAAAACTGCCTATTAATATACCCATAATCCAATGCAAAAAACAATCCAAGGCAAGACATAATTGGTTGAGTAAAGTGACAATGTCTATGAAATATCAACTAATGCAAGGACACAATAAAAGTCAGTGTTTAACCCCTTCATGACTGGAGGTATTTTTGTTTTTGCGGTTTTATTTTTCGCTTCCCTTCTTCCCAGAGCCATACCTTTTTTATTTTTTGGTCAAAATGGCCATGTGGGGGGCTTGTTTTTTTTTGTGGGACAATTTGTACTTTTGAATGACACCATTGGTTTTGACACACCTTGTACTTGAAAACGGGAAAAAAATTTAAGTGAAATTGCAATAAAAGTGCAATTCCACAGATGGTTTTTGTTTTGCTTTTTACCATGTTCACTAAATGCTAAAACTGACCTGCCATTATGATTCTCCAGGTGATTATGAGTCCATAGACACCAAACATGCCTAGGTTCTTTTTTATCCAAGTGGTGAAAAAAATTTCCAAAGTTTTTGTTAAAAAAATAAATAAATAAATTGCATCATTTTCTGATACCCGTAACGTCTCCATTTTTCGTGATCTTGGGTTGGGTGAGGGCTTATTTTTTGCGTGCCGAGCTGGTGTTTTTATTGATACCATTTTGGTTGAGATACGATCTTTTGACCACCTGTTATTGCATTTTAATGCAATGTTGCAGCGACCAAAAAAATGTAATTCTGGCATTTTGACTTTTTTTCTCACTACATTATTTAGTGATCGGGTTAATTTTTTTAATATTGAAAGATCGAGCAATTCTGAACTCGGCGATACCAAATATGTGTATGTTTGATTTTTTTGTATTGTTTTATTTTGAATGGGGAAGGGGGGGGGTGATTTGAACTTTTTATTTTTTTTTTATATTTTTTAAAGCTTTTTTTTTTTTCTTTTTGCATGCTTCAATAGTCTCCATGGGAGGCTAGAAGCTGCCATGACCCAATCACCTCTGCTACACAGAGATGATGATCGGATTGCCTCTGTGTAGCAGAATTGCTGACTTGCTATGATCGCTGACCACCAGGTGGCACTCAGCAATCCGGCAGTGACAACCATAGAGGTCTGCTAGAGACCTCTGGTTTTGTGAGGAAAGAGGGAGACACAAGCGCAATATAGGGTCTTATCCCACAAATAATGTAAGTGGTTTGACAAACTGCTCACTGAATAAACCACTGTCAAACTTTATTAACCTTCTGGAATTTCATCATTTGGGCAGCGCGGACGAAATCCACGTATTCCTTTGCAGAGTTCAGAGACCTCTGGTTGTCATGCCAACCCATCGGCGACCCACGATCATGTGACATGGGCACCAATGGGTGGGATTTCCGGCGCGCTTGCCAGAAGAAGCGCGTGTTAAATATCTGTCAGTTTGACAGCGGCATTTAATTAGTTAACAGCCGAGGGAGGACCGCGCTTCCAACTGCTCCTGTTCTGTGCACATCTCAGTTGTTCAAAACAGCTAACATGTGCCGGAAAAGATGTGGGCTCAGCGCCGTAGGTGTCTGACATCGACGTGTTACTACTCCCGATATCGGAAAGGGGTTAATGAACTTGTAGAGGGTATAGAGAGTAGAATTTCAATGTTTGCTTATGGAGCAAAACTTTACAAAGCAATCAACACAGAGGAGGATAAGATAATGTTACAGAGGATAATATTATTATATGGAAGCTGGAGGCTTGGGATGAGAAATGGCCCTTAAAGTTTAATGTAAGGTCCTGCATCTTGGCAGAGTAAGTGAAAAGTATAAATATTTGCTATGTGGGAAAACTGTAGTACTGACAGGTTATCAGACATGGGGTTAATTAGTTTTGGCAAAATTAAGACTTAAGGGGGTTTTACACTAAGCGATATCGCTAGCAATATCGCTAAAACGTCACTGGTTTTGTGACGTTATAGCGATATTGCTAGCGATATCGCTATGTGTGATACTTACCAGCGACCGGCTCCCCCGCTGTTCATCGCTGATCGCGCGAGATCGGGCGGCTCCATTTCTCGTCGGGCGCTTCCTGCTGAGACTTCCTGCTGTGACGACGAGCGACTTGTGGACGCGGGCGGGAGGACGCAGGATCGCTGTGTGTGAAAGGTAAGTATCGTGCGCTGCGTCGCTGCTGCATCGCTGTGAGATCTTTCTGTATGAAAGCTCACTAGCGATCATTTAGCGATGCACCAGCGATCCTGACCGGGTCGGATCGCTGGTTGGATCGCTGGTGCATCGCTAAATGTAAAAGGGCCTTTAGGGGCGATCTTATTACAATGCACAAATACATGAAATGGCAACAGTGATATCTTTCTAATCTTCTTACAGCTAGGCCTGCAAGGGTTAAAAGATGTATCCACTATGTGTAGAGGAAAGAAAGTTTACTTATCACAAATGGCGATTTTTTACAGTAAGAGCAGTGAGACTGTGGAATTCTCTGCCATATGATGTTGAAATGTTGGTGTCACTCCAACCCCTCACAGGGTTCTTGCCTTCCTCTGTACCAACATGTTAGGCTATACGTTGAATTTAATGCACTTATGTCTACTTTCATCCATAAAAACTATGAATTTGGAGTAAGTCCTCAACCATGTCACCAGCAAAGACCCCCTCCCCATGCTTCACAACGGGCAGCACAATTGTAGAAACCATCTGTTCACTTTTTTCAAGTCACAAAGACATCGCGGTTGGTACCAATGAGTTCAAATTTTCACTTCTTAAGCTACAGTAGAGATATCCACTGATCTAATGTTCAGTAATTGCAATGCTTGGCTCAAACAAGTCTCTCCTTGTTTGCAGCCCTCAGTAATGGTTCCTTTGCAGAAATTTAACTATAAGGGCTTCTCGCATGTTCCACTGGACAGTTGTTGTTTAGATGTGTGTGCTACTTGATGGCTGGGGGCTGTTATCTGAGGTGCTGTCAGTGCAATGCTGTCTGATAACTGATGGATTTTTCCACTGCAGCAGAGGTAATTCTTGGTCTTCCTTTCCTGGGGCAGTTCTCATGGCAGTGAATTTCATCATAGTGATTAAAGGTAGTCACGACTGCACTTGACAATGCCTTCAAGGTTCTAGCAATTTTCTGAATTGACAGATCTTAATGTCTTAAAGTAATAATGGACTGTCATTTCTCTTTACCTAGTTGCCTTTTTGCCATATGCTAGCCTAATACAGGTGTGGAAAAGGGCTCAGCACTGTATGGACCTCTGTACCAACATTGCTCCTGCAAAACACATCTGATGGTCACTAACATTTTCTGAAGGACAATGAATCCACGAATGAACTTTTGATGAGGCATACCTGTTCATTGGAAGCCATTCCAGGTGATTACTTGATGAAGCTGTTTGAGAAAATGCCAAGGAGGTGTAAAATTATCATTAGAGTAAAATGGTGGTAGTCAAGGAATTTAAAAGTGTTGTCCACTAATGGCACAATCCCTTCTGAAACTAAATGTTCTGCCTAGTTAAAATAATAAAGCCTATACTCCCCGTGCCGGCTCCATTCCTGTGGTGTCGGCACTCGCGATCCCGCTGCTGTGATGCAGAGGAATGACTCATGATGCTCAGCACCGAATCAGCAATGGCGTCACTAACTCCGCCTTCGGACTGTCACGTCCGCCATGTCTGCCATGTCTGTTTGTCTCAAGAACTCCTGGAGCGATGTGCATGCGCATGTTTTGTCTGCTGTCCTGCATGTTCGCTAGAGCTGTGTGCAGACTCACCTCATGTCTGAGCTGCAGGATCCCTGCGTTTCTGCTCTGCCTTCTGTGATCTTCTCGTCATGTCTGGAGTCCTTGATCATGTGATGTTTCTTAAGATCCTGCACTGTCTGGTTCTGCAATCATCTCGTCATGTCTAGAATCCCGGAAGTTCTCCCCTGGTCCTGACCTGGAGGAGGAGGTGCTATGCCCTATATCAGGCCGCCTCTTCCTATGCTCAGGGCCTGATTATTGTGTTGCTTCCCTGCAAGGCTCTGGGTCTGTGGGGTTGCTCCCTCTATTCTGTGCCCTTGCACTTTGCTCTGTAGTGCGTCTCTGCACACGCTCCGTGCTCGTATTCCACCTCTTGTCTTGTGCCATGTCTTGCGTTGTCTCTCGTGCCATGTTTGTCTTTGCCTTGCTTTGCCTTGTAGTCCTTCTGCTGTTCTTTGTCTTAGTCTGTTTTGCTATGTCTCGCCTTAGCTATGCTTTGACTTGTAGTCCTTCCTTTGTTCTCTGCCTTGCCTGTTTTGCGATGTCTTGCTTTTGCTATGCTTTGACTTGTAGTCCTCCCTGTGTTCTCTGCCTTGCTATTCCTTGCTTTGTGTTCCTCCCTATGGTCTCAGTCTTTGCTTGCTCTGCCTCGCTCTCTCCTATGGTGCTCTGTAGTGCTCCCTGGCACACGCACCATTTCTCCTCTCCTTAGTGCTCGTTTCTTTGTCTAGTCCCAAGGTCTTCCCTTGGCCCGGCTCTGGGCTTCTGCCTACGCTCCGCTGCTAGACTCTGTCCTCTCTCTGACCTGGCTCTGTTTCTGCCTGTATTCCTTGCCTTGTTCCCTGCCTTGTCCTTGCATTGAACCCCGGCGTGGGTTCCCCTTGGCCGTCTCCTGTGCCGTGGTAAGTGCCACGTGTTTGTGTACAGCCGTGTGCACTGGCCAGTGTGGCGTGCCCCCTGCGTGGCTCCTAGCACGCAGCCCTTCCTTGTGCCCTGGCGTGGCTCCTAGCACGCACCCTGCCTTGAACCCTGGCGTGGCTACTAGCACGCACCCTGCCCTGAACCTGGCGTGGCTCCTAGCACGAAGGTTCCTTTGCCCCCTCCTGTGCCTTAGTCGTGCCTCGTGCTGGCGTTACAGCCGTGTGCATTGGCCAGTGAGGTGTGCGTCCCTGCGTAGCTCCTAGCACGCAGCCCTGCTCTGAACCCTGGCATGTCTCTACACGCACCCTGTCTTGTGCCTTGGCGTGTCTCTACACGCACTCTGTCTTGTGCCTTGGCGTGTCTCTACACGCACTCTGTCTTGTACCTTGGCGTGTCTCTACACGCACTCTGTCTTGTACCTTGGCGTGTCTCTACACGCACTCTGTCTTGTACCTTGGCGTGTCTCTACACGCACTCTGTCTTGTACCTTGGCGTGTCTCTACACGCACTCTGTCTTGTACCTTGGCGTGTCTCTACACGCACTCTGTCTTGTACCTTGGCGTGTCTCTACACGCACTCTGTCTTATTCTATGCTTTGGCGTGGCTACACACGCACCCTGTCTCGTTTGCGAACCTTGGCGTGTCCCCTACACACGCACCTCGCTTTGAACCCTGGCGTGTCCCCTACACACGCACCTAGCCTTGGACCCTGGCGTGTCCCCTACACACGCACCTAGCCTTGGACCTTGGCGTGTTCCCTAAACACGCACCCTGCTTGGATATCTGTCGTGCCTCCTTGCCTGAACCCTGGTTTGCCTGCCGGATGCCCGGAACCTGCCGACCGTTGCCAGAGGTCCGGAACCAGATGACTACGGCCTGATGTCCGGAGCTGACGTCCGCAGCCTGATCCCTGGACCCTGTCGGTTTGCCAGCAGTCCGGAGTCCGATGCCATCTTGCCATTACCTGTGCCTAGGCGTGCCATCTGGCACGTACCATGTTATGGACCTTGGCGTGCCCACGCGCGCACCTTGCACGTTTTGCTTGTTTTCTCTGTATGTGATCTTGTGTTATTCTAATGAAGATACCTTGCACCTACGTCTAGTCTCGTCTTGCTTCCTGCTTGTCGTCAGACACTCGTCTAGTGTCCCCTGAGCCGGCCGTCTGGTCCCAGCAGTCGTGGTGGCTCACCCCCTTGGTCTTGCCCCTGACACTCCCTGTATAGGGGGTGGATTCTCACAAGGTCAGCTCGCCCTCGGTGGGTGGGTGCCACGACCCAGAGGGTCCACTCAAAAAATGGGCTCAGCAGGAGCTGAGTCCGTCACACGGACAAACTGAACATGAAGAGGAAGTCCGGGATGAGCCGCAGGACTGACGTCCTCTTCCTGTTCAGTTTGTCTGAAGGCGAGGACATTGGCACCAGCGCTGGCACAGGAGGTGAGTATAGGCTTGATTATTTTATCAGGGCCGAACATTTAGTTTAAGAAGGGGTTGTCCTAGTAGTGGACACTTATTCTGGTTTATATCACATGTGTTTCTTTACTCCTGGTTTCTGTTTGTGCCTTGAGTCTGAATATACAACGTTCACATAAGAACAAGGAAACGCTATGCATGAACAGGTGAGATCAAACACGAAAAGTAGTAAGATTTATTCCAAAGCTTTGTAACACAACCAAATTTGTATTGTTCCAATCTGCCTAAAATAAAAACTAGAACCGTTCTGCAACAGCTTTCCAGAAAAATTCTCACTTTTGTGTCTACAACTACTATGCTGACTTACACTGATGAGCAAAAGGGTAACAATGCTTTGAACGTTTGACTTTCAGGCTCCTTACCTCACCATCCACTACTGCTTCGAACGTTGGACTGCCATCATGCATATCAACCTATAAAGCCATAGGAAATAGCACGGAGGCCCGCGAGCAATGAGACAACCTACAGAGACAAAAAGGGTCCTCCAACAACCATCAGGGTTAAATGAATAATTGTTATTGACTCAAAGCAAGTAAATTAAAACATATAAAAAGGGATTTGCCAATACGGTGGACAGAAATGTGTCCGAGGTTAATTTGTATGGCCAATATAATATAACATTGTATATGAGGGAATATCTATAATGAAACCACTCAGTCTGGTGATATGATTATACATATAGAGCATCCGAAATGGAAATTGCCTGCACCCTTCATATACAAAGGTAATAATAGTGGTGACTGCCTGCTGTTGATATGTTCCACCATGTATTACTGGCAACTTGCTTTACACAACACACTTAGCGGACTGCGCTCTCTCTGAAGGATAGAAGACTTAGTATGGTCATGTATATTCTTTTACCTCATTCCTACTCATTGCACGTTAGCACTTTTCTATGTATGTACTATTATTACGATATTTTGTCTGGACGTCCATTTCTTGGATTTTGGATGGATGGACTTCATTTCATATTCTTTCAACTGTCATGGCACATACGTGATGCAGTTTAGCAAGTTTCTTGGCCAAGAAATCGCTGTTGATGAGCTGGATGATGCTGTTTCTCTTTTCTTGGGAAATCTTCTTCATGGATGCTTCTCACTCCCTTTTCTTTTGGGAATCAACCTAAAAACATACTGCTCTATTAGGGAATGTGAGAACAGGTTGTAATTTATAGCATACAGGAAGAAAAAGATTTTTCTGACAAGGATCTACATAACTAATCATATGCTAAACTGCAGGTCAAGTTTATGTATGAGATAGCCAAGATTGTCTATAACATGATGGTAGTCTCACAATCAAAGCAGTAGCGGATGGTGAGATATGGAGCCTCAAAGTCAAAGTTCAAAACATCGTTATCCTTTTGCTCATCAGTGTATGTATCTCCAATGTAACAAACAACAAGCAAACCCATGTAGTCATGTATCGCTAAGTTCTACTATTGCCCTCAAAGTGTTTTCAGGAAGCCTATCTAACTGGAAGAGGTTGTGTGTGGTTGTCTCATCCATAGTCTAAGAAGACCATTGGAACAGATATCTTCATAGCTTACAAAAACTTGTCTAAAGAGTTATATGCTTTCCTACTTCGTAAGAGGTGCACTGGATGGAGAACGGTGCTCCAACAACAATGCGGTCTGAACTGCATGGGTGGCTTTTGGGAACAAAAACAATATTTACTTCAACAGTTTATGGTAAATTTTACTAAAGACAGAATGTACAGACTTGAACGTTGCAGGTTACAGAAGATTAACCCCTTACCTACAATGGACGTAATATTCCGTCCATGTGACCCTGGACCTAATTACCATGGATGGAATATTACGTCCCAGCGATCAGCGGCGCCCACGTGGTGAGCGCCGCTGATCGCGGCCGGGTGTCAGCTGATTATCACAGCTGACACCCGGCACAATGTGTCAGGGGCGGTCACGGACCGCCCCCGACACGTTAACCCCTTGTACACCGCGATCAAACGCGATCGCGGTGTACCGGGGGTTAAAGGGAAGCATCGGCAGGGAGGGGGCTCCCTCCGTGCTTCCCTGAGCCCCCCACGGCAGCACAATGTACAGCGCTGCTGCAGGGGGCTCTTTCCCTACAGGCCCTCGGATCCAAAAAGGCGACGGGGGCCTTCGGGGGCCTGTAGGGAGCTGACTTCCTCACTGCCTGCAAAGCGCAGGCATGAGGAAGTCTGCAGAACTGCCTGTGACAGATTGCTGATCTGTCACAGTGATCTGTGATGTGAGGACAGTGATGTCCCACCTGGGACAAGGTAATAAAGTAAAAAAAAAAAAAAAAGTGTTAAAAATAATTTTAAAAAAATCGCTAAATTAGTAAAAAAAAAAAATTCCCCAATAAATCCATTTTTTCAAAATAAAAAAAAAACAATAAAAGTACACATATTTGGTATCGCCGCGTCCGTAGCGACCCGCCCTATAAAACTGTCCCATTAGTTATTTAGTAATGATGACTGTTAGGCATCAGGTTTCTGCGTCTGCTGTGCAGGAATCCAGAGCCTCACATTCTGCGGTCTCCTGCTGTCTTTCTATTGCAGAGGGGATTGCTTTGCAGCAGACCGCTCCAGAGACTAAGTCCCTCTGTGCTCCTTCTGGGCGTGCTCACGAGACGATCTCCCATTGGAGATCGGGAGTCATGTGCCCAGGTCCTGTTCGAGTTCTCATTGGTCCATCTCGGAGATCTGGAAAGTCCCGCACGGCTATAAAAAGCGCGCATGGCCGTTCCGCCATGCGCTAGTATAGACTATACGTGCTATGTGTGAATGGTGACGGATGTATGATTCTGGTGACTGACTCATTTGAAACCCCTTCCCTCTGATATTACGCATGTGGTTAGGGTATTAGTTTAGTAGTCAGCGCCAGTCAGTGGCAAGCCTTAAGCCACTGTGCTCACTGCACCGCTACGCTAGCGTCTGACATCGTGCTTGCTTTTCTGGCTTTGTCGTCGAGCAGCAGTGTCCTACGCCGCGCTGCAGTTGCAGTCCTCCTTGGCATCCGCAGAAGTGACGCCGCACACACGGTAGTTCTAGAGGGACGCAGCTCCTCTGTCTTGGGTCCTGCTCCTGTGACCAGATACCGTGTGTGCATCTACCTGAAGCCTGTGTCACTAACAGGTTCAGCGTTTTGTATGTTTTTTGTTGCGGCACCTCTGTGTGTGAACAGAGGCCGCTCTGCGCACTCCGGGTGAAGTTTAACCCATGTACATCATACCGCCATATTCAATGGCGGATCTTAATAGGGGCGGATGGGGCGGACGCCCCGGGCCCAAGCTTTTTAGGGGGCCCAGGGCAGGGGCCAATCGGTCGGTCGGCATCGCATATGATCTGTCAGTCTGTCACTGTGTGAGCCGCTCAGCCGCCCGCCGCCGCCCAGTGGCGTAGGAACTTGGAAGGGGGGCGTCGGGCAGTCCCAGGCAGCACGTGTGTGGGGGCGGCGCAGCACGGCAGGAGGCAGAGCAGAAGTTCCTCCTCTCTCTGTGTGCTGTGGGCGGCCCGGCCGGGACTGAGAAGCGTGGAGGCGGCGGCGCCGACTGGCAGTGCACAGTGAGGAGGACTCGCTCAGCCCAGGAGATTTTGGCAGCGGCTAGTGCAGGGCAGGTGGGTCACTGACACACTCACCGTCGGCGTCACCATTTGGGAGGACTGGAGGATGCTCTGCCTCTCCCCAGCCTCCCTCCCTGGCTGCTCCCTCCGCTCCAATCCAATGCATTATGCAATTTATGCGGCTGCCTCCAAATTGGAGGGAGCAGCCAGGGAGGCTGGGGAGAGGCAGAGCATGGAGGCAGCCACATAATGCATTGGAGGGAGGCTGGGGAGAGAGGCAGAGCATGGAGGCAGCCACATAATGCATTGGAGGGAGGCTGGGGAGAGAGGCAGAGCATGGAGGCAGCCACATAATGCATTGGAGGGAGGCTGGGGAGAGAGGCAGAGCATGGAGGCAGCCACATAATGCATTGGAGGGAGGCTGGGGAGAGAGGCAGAGCATGGAGGCAGCCACATAATGCATTGGAGGGAGGCTGGGGAGAGAGGCAGAGCATGGAGGCAGCCACATAATGCATTGGAGGGAGGCTGGGGAGAGAGGCAGAGCATGGAGGCAGCCACATAATGCATTGGAGGGAGGCTGGGGAGAGAGGCAGAGCATGGAGGCAGCCACATAATGCATTGGAGGGAGGCTGGGGAGAGAGGCAGAGCATGGAGGCAGCCGCATAATGCATTGGAGGGAGCAGCCAGGGAGGCTGGGGAGAGGCAGACCTGGCAGAGCATGGAGGCAGGTGACTGTGTGATTAATCATTAACATCCCTAATCAGTAGCCGGCCAGGCCGGCGGTACCCCCTCCCAAGCGCGGCCATTTTATTCCTTTCCAGACCCCGCATCCGAGCAGGCCATTCACCGCCCCTAAATATCAGCATATGCAGTGTTTTTGTGAGAAGAGCCACAAAATGTGGACAGAAAATGTTTTCCTGGGAAGGGGGGTACAGGGGCCCAGGTTTTATGAACAGCCCCTGGCCCATAGGCCACTTAATCCGCCACTGGCCATATTGCTTGTCTGCCACCACTTAGCAGCAGTTATACCACCTTCTGCACGGTAGACCCCAAGCGGCGAACGCACTTTATTATTTTATTTAGTTCGTTCCACTGTTCCTAACAGATGACAACACAACTTAATGTGGTGGTACTCCCAACAAGTCACCATAGCGCTGCTCATAATACCGAAAGTAAGGAAACGGTCAACTCCAACAGTGTTTTCTTGCCCGCCGTGTCTTAGCTAGAATTCCTTTTGTTAATGGAACAAAAAATGAAAGGCTGAGAAGCCATGATACAGCAGCTTTATCTGACAACTATAACTGAAATCAGTCACAAATCTGATGTATATGATAATCTGCCTGGTCTTTTATGTGCCGCGGTGAGA
This sequence comes from Dendrobates tinctorius, assembly GCF_039654945.1. NCBI lineage: Eukaryota > Metazoa > Chordata > Amphibia > Anura > Dendrobatidae > Dendrobates > Dendrobates tinctorius. Next base: position 50,801,641 of record NW_027361743.1, read on the forward strand.
TCCCCCAGATATTCTGCAGCTTTGTTCTCTCCATTTGTATAGCTGCCTTTCTGAAGATAACTGATCCACCAAGCAGCAAATCTGCTATCTAATGATGTTACAGAGCTGTGGGCTTACTTCTGACTTCTGTGCTTAGATCAAATGGCAGGGGAGAAATCTCCTGACTTTTTCATTAGAGACAGTCAGCGTGATGCTGCTCCCTCGCTGTTCTCGTAATCCTGGACTGTCTTCTACGCCACACTTAAATTAAAATATGATGGAGATACTGGGGCTGGCCGTACACAAAAAAAGTCTGCCTCGTGTCTGGGGCTTTGATTTGTTATTGTCTGATCAGTAATTGCAAAAAAATTGTTTTCTGAATATCAAAAAAAATCCTTCAATATAATAGTGTTTCCAAAATAATGTTCATTAAAAACCACGAGCAGTGCTCCATGTTTTCTCCATTACTGGTAAGGATTAGAAATAAAGCCGCAAAATCCAACAACTAAAAGGACTACATGCTTCACTGTATAAAAAAAAATCTGAAAAATGGGAAAGTATTTAATGATTAATGGAACAATTCTTTGAATGGAAGTGTGTAAATCTTTATTGAGTAGCTTAGCACAGGCATTTTAATATATGGCTTTTGGAGTAAAGGTATCGTTGAGCGGGTTAATTAATGCTATAACTTAATACATCGTTATGGATATTGAATATTTCTTAACTTGTTTTTACACAATAAATGAATTTATAACGGGAAAACTAGTGTATTGTGTTTTTTTTTATATAGATTAACATTTTATTATGTAATATTAAACAAAATAAATAGATTTATATTTTATATTTTAATTCTTGCTTATAGAGGATTGTTGAACCCCACTTATGTCTATATGCTAAGAAATATATGAAAAGGCCGCAGTTACCTTAATGAGACTGCTCATGTAAAGAAAAAATAAGTGTTCTTTTCTGACATTGGACATTTAGGGGCCGATTCACTAAGATTGACGCTATGAACACTAGTCTTAATGAAGTGGCTCGCTAGAGTCCAGTGCACTAAATTAACTTATTGTTGTGCGCCGCTTAATGAATTAGGTGCATCAGGTGTTTCCCGCCGCCGGACTCCAGTCAGTGGCGCAAGTTATCATGAATTTGACGGACGGGCATAGCCACATCCCATTCCACCCATATCCTGCACATGCTACACCCACATTGGCGAATAAACACCGAATGTTGCAATGTCATCGCGCAACTTCCAAGTTGTGCAAAATTTTTGTGACTTAAGGAGTTTTATGCCACAATTCTGGTATAAACACCTTTAATGAATTTCCCCCAAGTCCCTAATTCATCAAAAAGATTTCACAAGAATTGTGGCATAAAACTGTTCAAAATATCATAAAAATTTTGGCCAACTTAGTTGTGCAAACATTTTGTGATTTTTGACATTTTTTACGCCAATCCAACCAGACTACTAACTTTTCCATCAAAGTCATCATAATTCACACTACAAAAGTCAAAAGTGACATAAATTTGGTTAGAAGTCCATGAGCTCATTTCAGTTCATGGCTGGAGGACATTTCTCGCGGTGGTGCAGAGTAGATCAAAGAAGCGCTCCCCCTGTTATGAACTTGGCTTCTCCTACTCCAGTTCACTAGTCATCAAGTCAGTAGAAGGAAAAACACCGTGAGCACAACTTAAGTAATGGTGCTAAAGGTTAGGTTCCCAAACCAAGCAGTTATAAGTTATAAACCTAGCACTCAACTTTAGGATATTCAGAAGAATATTTATTGTACGTAAAAAAAACGTTTCGGTCAAATTTTGACCTTCAGTTACGTACTGTACCAAATACGTGGTAATAGGTAATAAACCTATTGTGAAGATTCATGTACGCTTAATTGGGTTGGTCCGTCCCACTGCCTGTTGTAGTATGCTAGAATACATATATCCTTGTGTTAGCCAGTAGATGGGGCAGGACGTGCCTCCAGACAGTGTATCCACTGCATGTCTCTTATATATTCATCAAGTCAGACGTACAAAACACCAATCTTGATAAATCGGAGTCTAAGGGGCCCGTCACACATAGCGAGATCGCTGATTTTGTGACGCCACAGCGATCTCGCGCTGTGTGACACGTATCAGCGACCGGCCCCTCCACCGGGTATCACTGATCGTCCTGGGCCATTTTTTGATCGTTGGTCTCCCGCTGGCCAGCACGCATCGCTGCGTGTGGCAGCAGGAGACAATCGATCAGCGATAATAATAATAAATAATAAATTTTATTTTTATAGCGCCGACATATTCCGCAGCACTTTACATTTCAGAGGGGATTTGTACAGACAATAGACATTACAGCATAACAATAATCACATACAGTAGATTATAGCAAATACCAAGAGGAAAGAGGGCCCTGCTCGCAAGCTTACAGTCTATGAGGAAAGAGGTAGACACGAAAGGTGGGTGGTAACAGTTGCCCTGATTGTATGGACCAGCCATAATGTTAGGTGTGTGACAGTACGGACACAGAGGGCTAATGGATGCATAAAGCATGTGGGAGAATGATGCGGGGAACCTGGTTATGGTAAAACTTTTGGCTCTGCCACACAGGGATAGATTAGGTTAATGTGTTGAGGCGATAGGCCAGTCTGAATAAATGCGTTTTCAGGACATGCTTAAAATTGTGGGGATTGGGGACTAATCGTATTGACCTGGGAAGTGCATTCCAAAGAATTGGCGCGGCACGTGTAAAGTCTTGGAGACGGGAGTGGGAGGTTCTGACTATTGAGGATGCTAACCTCAGGTCATCAGCAGAACGGAGGGCGCGGGTAGGGTGGTATACTGAAACAAGGGAGGAGATGTAGGGTGGTGCTGAGCCATGGAGGGCTTTGTGAGTGAGGGTAATAAGTTTATACTGAATTCTGGAGTGGATGGGTAGCCAGTGTAATGACTGGCACAAGGTAGAGGCATCGGTGTAACGATTGGTGAGGAATATGATCCTGGCTGCAGCATTCAAGACAGATTGGAGAGGGGAGAGTTTGGTAAGAGGGAGACCGATTAGAAGAGAGTTACAATAGTCGAGACGAGAATGAATAAGAGAAACAGTAAGAGTTTTTGCAGAGTCAAAGGTAAGAAAAGGTCGAATTCTAGAAATGTTTTTGAGGTGCAGATGACAAGAGCGAGCCAGTGATCGAATGTGGGGGGCAAAGGAAAGCTCGGAATCAAGTATGACCCCAAGACAGCGGGCCTGTTGCTGGGGAGTAATAGTGGAACCACACACAGAAATGGCAATGTCGGGTATAGGTACATTAGTAGAGGGAGGAAACACCAGGAGTTCAGTCTTTGACAGGTTCAGTTTCAGATATAGTGAGGACATGATATTAGACACAGCGTTTAGACAATCGCCGGTGTTTTCTAAAAAGGCTGGCGTGATGTCAGGAGAAGAAGCGTATAATTGGGTGTCATCAGCATAGAGATGGTACTGGAAACCAAATCTACTGATTGTTTGACCAATAGGGGCAGTGTACAAGGAGAAGAGGAGGGGGCCTAGAACCGATCCTTGGGGGACCCCAACAGTAAGGGGAAGATGAGAGGAGGAGGAACTGGCAAAAGATACAGTAAAGGTGATAATAAATAAAGCGATAATAAATAATAATAATAAAGCGATCTGGTAATAAAGCGATCTGGAGCTGTAAGCAGACGCTGGGATCCAAGGTAAATATCGGGTAACTAAGTTACCCGCTGTGTACCTTGGATACCAGCGTGCTGGGAGCTGGTATCCAAGGTAAACAGCGGGTAACTAAGTGCCACACACGCTTAGTTACCCAATATTTACCTTGGATACCAGCGTCCTTGCTGTTCCTGATCGCTGGTGAGATCTGCCATTTGGCAGCTCACCAGCGATCATGTAGCGATGCACCAGCAGATCCTGACCAGGTGATATCGTTGTCGGGATCGCTGGTGCATTGTTTAGTGTGACGGGGCCCTAAGTATCAGGGTGTAATGTAATTTTACTGACATAAAAAACACAGTTGTCACAAATCTCCTTTACTGTTTCCACCAGATTAATAAAGAACGAAGCTTAATCAATTATGTAAGTCTCCCCCATTGTTCACCATGACGGTGACAGCCGCTGTCACAGAAGTTATTAGGGTTTTTGTTTGCTAACATTAAGTATTTAACAGATTATTTTCAGTGCCCAGTTATTTATATTCCATAATCTCTTAGGAAATGTCACATTTTACACTTGACCGAAGCGGAGGAATGTTTATCCCACAAGTCGACAAACATGGCTGTACGCAGAAAAGAAAACCTTCCTTTCTATCCATTGTCTTGTCAATCTTCTTTGTAAAAATGGAGAGACAACTTTATGTAGTAGTTTGAGTTCACACATTTGTGTCCCCAGAACTACCCACTATGTAACAAAGGTGACTTTGTGCTAATTTTATTAATTAAAGTTTGTCATTTTCTGCGTTTTGTTACTCATTGTGCACTTGACTGCATTCAAGAGCTGTACAATCTCTAAGTTGCCTGTCTAACCCTTTAAAAGATGCACAAGTTGCTCTCTTTACAAGCCCAAAGTGATGCTTCAGCAGTGAGAAATCGTGTTTGGTGTACATGAGTCTGGAAGTACATTGGGGTGTGATGATGCACTTACAGCTCCTCAGCCTCCTGCAGAATTCTCTGCCATGTATCAGGGAATACAGCGGGAGGCAGAGAAGCTGTAAGTGCATATTGCAGACCCAGATACAAAATTTCAAAATGTGGTTTATCACTGTTGGAGCAGTGCTTAGGGGTCATAAAGGGATCGAGTTGCTTCTCTTTTAAAGGGCTACGCAGTCATATAAATGGTTCGGGGGCATAAAAGTTTCTGAAAGGTTCCCTTTAAATGGTTCTGATTTCACATTGTGGGACACTTTTTTTTATTTTATTTTTTTTATTTAAACATGATAACGATATCATGCCAGACGTAATCAGACCTCATACTGCAAAGATACTCTCTTCTCTTTTATTCAGAGGAAGATATTAAAGTTGTAAAATTGCTAACCACCTCCCTCACCATCAGTTCATGGAATGTGGGTGACTAATCATGGTCTGAATGCTCTGAGCAAGACCTTGACTGATGTTTCATCTGACTTCACAAGGCCCTCAATAACATAGGGTGCACTTACTAACAGCAAGAAAACCAACCCCAGTCTCTTCTGCAGCACCAGCCAGATGTATGGTGAATGCAGCATGCTAAGGTTCTATAGATTCAATATTTTTATCCTACCAAGACCTTATTCAGACATCATTAATAGCCATCTATGTGCTAACCAGATTTTTGACACACAGACATACTATAGTTTATAGGTTATCTACATGTACAAATCTCACACAGTCTGTAGGACTTACCAAGTTTGATCCGACTTATACGTCAAACTTGCACAGGTCAGCACCCAGATGCCATGGTGCTAAGAAATGCTTGACAAACATCTCTTAGGCCACCTTCTGTGCTTTTTTTAAAGCATGTAAAAAGTAGATCACAAACTAAATGGTAAAAAAATATGCAAGTAGCTTCTTCAGAGAGGAAAAGGACTTGAATTCTAGTGCTAACTATTGGTTGTAGCACTACTTAAAAGTCAATATTGACCCTTTAACAAGCCTTGCCACATGACTGAGAATAAGAAATCAATCTAGAAACTCTATGTGCAGACACATGTTTCGGGGTGTTTGCCCCTTCTCAGTGCAAAGAAGGAGATCTGATTTGGCTAACTGAGAGGCCTCTGATTGGGTGCCAAATCACATCTCCTGCTTTGCACTGAGGAGGAGCAAACACCTCAAAACACGTGTATGTAAATGTAGTTTCTTGTTTGGATTCTTATTCTAAGTCATGTACGAAGGCTCATTAAAGGGTGGACATAGACTTTTAGGATTGCTGCAGCCAATAGGTGGCACTAGAGTTCAAGTCCTCTTCCTCTATGAAGAGGCGATTTGCATATTTTAATTCCCTGAGTAATATTGCCCGGCCTATAATTCAAACCTCACAGAAAAAGATACAGCTTCACCAACAGGGAGATTACTAATGCACTAGCAGGATGCAGTAGACCCTCACTAGAAAGCAGGGGCAGCAGAGGTGCAAAATTCTCATGGCTCCGTTCCGGGACTTGATCCGGTGACCTTTTGCTGCGTGGTCAGTTTCCCACTCTGTAGACCTACAGCCCATTTCATGCCTGGCTAGCTTCTGATGGTTCTTTTGTCCTTGCTTTCCTCTTCTTGGTTGGTTTCTCTTCAGGTGTACTCAACTTTCCCTTTTGATTCTGTGATATCACATTTTCAAATTTTGGGATAGTCTTTATATATTCACCTTTCACTGATCTTCTTTGCTGGCTATACTGTACATCAATGTGGATAGGTGTTTGGAGGTCCAGTTCCTCAGCTAGGGCTTTATCCTGCATAGTAAACCCCAGTTATATTTCCTGCCGACAATCTGATTTTTTTCCCCTCCTGGCTCTTTCTTTTCTCTTCGTTTGGGTGTCTTGGAGATTTCAAGTATTCCGTTTGTGTCTTGGTCCTTTATAGTTTTCTCCATCTATCCTTCATAAACGAGAGTTAGTGTCTCACCCTGGGTTCTCGTGTCTCAGGTTGCGAGCTTGCGTATTTTGGCCAAATATTGACCAATACCTCATGTATTTTATACATCATTTTTTTTCTTTTTAACCAGGCAGTCATGCCCTTTAGGGTTGGTTGGGTGACTTTGGGTGTCTGTCCGTGTTGGGTGCACTTATTTAGTGCTGGGAAGCTCGCCTGATCTAATAGTATGGGCTTCATCAATAGACTGTAAGCCAGACACTGTGCATCACATGTACCTGCGTGACTGGTGCCCCATATATAAGACTCAACTGTGTGCAATTTTAATACTAAGCACCCACCTGCTCCATGAATGGTAGGTTAGTGAGTAGTTGTTTCATCACATGTGCTGCCCCCACCTTTATCATGGGGGTCTACTGCATCCTGCTAATGCATTGGTAATCTCACCTAGTGTTGGTAAGGCTGCATATTTTTCTGTGTAAGCTTTCTTGAATTCATGTTCTATGTGAGCCGTTTATGGCCTATAAGTCTCCTTACACTCGCCACATGAAGAAACGTTCCCACTTGGTAAGAATCCTATTAAAGATTGCTAAAGTATCTTTCATTTGCTCAGTCAGCGCAGAAAGGTGAGATGATAGTGGCGCTACTTATCTCACAGAGCATCAATAATCTAATTTTTCTTCTACATCAGCTAATAGGTAAATGATTACTAGTAATAATCCACCTTGTTGTAATGTATGACAACGGTATCTATGTGATGGAAAGATCCAATGTGTCTCATGCACCTTGGCGTTCTAAAATACAGAAAAAAAAAAAAAAAATTTGGCCAAAATAATTATATGCAGATTATGCTGTGGATTTTCAGTGATTATAGCTTCCTACATTGTATTAACAGGGGTGAAAATCCAATATTAATTAACATGCTGCCGATTGTGTGGATGAAATTACTTTCCTATTACTGTAATATGATGCATATTTTCTGGCCAGAACATGGGTGGCGTACAGTATGTGTCCTGTGTGAACACACCCATATAATAACATTTACTACACGACTCTGCACAGAAACACATTTATATTTTTTCTACAATTACAACGACTTTCACATCTCGTAAAGGGACTGTACTTTCTCTTGGTGGCTTCATCTTTAATTCTACGTGGAGAGTAATAGGTTACTATTTTCAGCTTTTCTGATATAAGCTTTGGCAGCAACAATAAAACTTTGAGATGTTTCCATTTATGGGAAAAGTAAAGCATGAAATGAACCAAAAGTGGAGAGCTGAGAACTGAACGGTTTTACTTTGTGCCCAAAATAATTCATGAAAACGTATTGTGGGAAAAAGAGGGAAGGAAGAAATGTCTAATATACTGTACTTTATGCAAAGGCATTTGTACAAAAACAAAATCTTGCTATTTCTGAATTTTATATTTTTCCATAAAACAGTCCATGATCTTCTAAAAAAAACTAATTACAAGAAAGGAAGCATGAGCATCAGCCAATAGCTTAAATTGTTTATCCCATTAATGCAAAATCACGTACATGTGTGTCAGGGGATGAGGTGCCTTCACACGTTCCCGCCATACACGTATGTGATTTGTTCAAAATGTCACCACTCGAAATCTCACAGTGACAATTTAATGGAAACTTCTGTCATTCATACTGGAGACATGCAACTAACCACCCGGGGATCAATCAGCTTTGGCCTTGGCTGGTGATCACTGTGATTGGTCTGTCTAAACAGACAAAGCAATAACAGCGAAGGAGGCTTTCCCCGCTCCCGCCTTCTCAGTGATGTCACAGAGAAGATCAGAGGCGGCTGACGGAAGTTTGTATCTCAGGAAAAACCCTGTAACACCCTTCTGCAAAGATGAACCCTCTAGATGCCATTGTCAACAGCGAAAGAAGAGGTGTCAGATTTTGCTTGTGACATCGGCGGTCGTGCCCGCCGATGCCCCTTTAGCGACGGCGCCCGCCGCAGCTTCCTCTCACCTGCGCCCTCCGGTTCGCGCGTTCCTCCGCGCTGCTTGCCGCTCTGCTGCGGGTGACCGCGGCGGCCTTAGGCCGCGCACGCGCATTCCCCCGGCTTCTTCCGTTGGCAGGGGGCGTCGCTAGGGGAGGGTCTGTAGGGCGCACTTCCGGTCTCCGCATATATCAGGCGTTCGCTCTATTCTGAGGGCGCCTGATGATTGTTTGTGACTCGCAGCACCCATCGGCCCTACCTTCTTCTGTGTACCCTGCCTACCCTTGCTGTTCCTTTGTCTGCCCTGTTCCTGGTCCGTGTCTGTCTGCCTGTCTCCTTCCTGTGGTCCTCGCTGTACCTTTCCTGTGGGCTTCCAGCCTTTTCCTACTGGCCTCCACTTCGCTACTCCTGCTCTGTCTGCCAGTCCTCCGAGTCGTCCCTGCTGGCTCCGGCTGTCGCGGTTCCGCCCCCTGCGGTCTTGCCCCTAACGATCCCTGTATAGGGGTCGGTCTTCACCAGGTGTGCTCGGCCCAGGGGCTCCGGATCCGCGATCCAGAGGGTCCACTCTTGGACGTAATAGCCAGAGGCGTCACAGTATCATCAGGCCATGGATCCCGCCGGTGCCGCAGCCGCCACACAAAAGGAATTGCTGTTCCTTCGTGAAAATCAGAACCGGATAATGTCCTTTATGAAGTCTATGGACACCCGGTTGTCCGCCCTGCAGACCTCTGACCCCGGGCACGCTCCTCTCTTAGTCAGCCTTCAACAGGAGCTCGCGCAGCAGCGCGACGCCCAATCCCACATCTTGGGTTACATGGCATCCGTGGATGACCGATTGCTGGCCCTGCAATCCTCTGCTGCCGCTGCAACTTCCTCCCCGGATGTAGCCCCTACTCCGGCTCCCCGTCTGGGTAAACCCCCCAGGTACGGCGGAGATCCCAAGTTATGCCGGGGTTTTTTAAATCAATGCAGGCTACATTTTGAGCTTGCCCCCCTTCAGTATCCTACTGACCGCGCCAAGGTGGCATTCGTTGTGTCCCATCTTGAGGGTGAGGCCCTGTCCTGGGTGAACCCCTTGTGGGAAAGAGATGACCCCGTAGTGCTAAATTTACAGACCTTCTTAGAAACCTTTCGCAAGGTATTCGATGAACCGGGTCGCTTAGCATCCTCCACTGAGGCCCTTTTTAACCTCCGCCAGGGTTCCCTCACAGTGGGGCAATACGCCATCCGCTTCCGGACCCTCTCTTCTGAGTTAGGGTGGAACAATGAGGCTCTAGTGGGAGCCTTTTGGAGAGGCCTCTCCAGCAAGATCAAGGATGAGCTTGCCGGGCGAGACACCCCCACCACTCTGGAGGACCTTATTTCGCTGGCCACTCGCATAGACCTACGCTTTCAGGAGCGCGCTAGAGAGGCAGTCGGAGAGAGAAGGTCCTTTAGGTTGTATCAGGCTCCTGTCCCCCGTTTCCCTGTATCTCCTGTTAGCGCCGCTCCTGAACCTATGCAGGTTGATCGGGTCAGACTGTCCGAGCAACGCCGCAGGGAGAGGATGACCAAGGGCCTCTGCCTGTACTGTGGAGGGGCCAACCATTTCGTGCGTTCCTGTCCAGAGAAGCCAGAGAGGTCGGGAAATGCCTCCACCTAGGTCAGGTAAGAGAGGACCCCCTAGGTGATCAAAATTCCTCTCTTCCCCTTACTCTTTCAGCTTTGCTAATTACAGGTCGGGGGCGTGGGTCTGTGGAGGCGTATGTGGACTCGGGTGCTGCCGGTAATTTCATCCGCCAGGAGGAGGTTGACAAACTCCAGATTCCGGTGTTGGTATTGAAGAACCCTCGCGCTATTTCCTCCGTTGATGGTAAACCTTTACCCGGACTCATCACCATGATTACCGTCGAAGTAGATCTTCAAATCGGAGCTCTCCACCTCGAAAAGATAGCCTTTTATGTCCTGCCACAATTAGCCCATGCGGTCCTCCTAGGACTGCCCTGGCTCAGACGGCACGAACCTGTGATTGACTGGCGCTCTGGGGAAGTTCTCCGTTGGGGGCACTCCTGCCAGGAGCACTGCCTACGGGCCCTCACGCGTCCTCGTCCATGCTCGAAGCCTGCCGACCTCCCGGGCTTACCCGCACCCTATCACACGTTTGCCGACGTGTTCAGCAAGAAGGAGGCGGATTCCTTACCCCCTCATCGCTCCTATGACTGCCCTATTGACCTAGTTCCTGGTGCCACTCCTCCCAGAGGGAGAACATATCCTTTGTCCCCAGCAGAGACCTCGGCTATGTCGGAATATATACAGGAAAATCTGGCCAAGGGGTTCATCCGAAAGTCCTCGTCCCCTGCGGGCGCAGGTTTCTTCTTCGTCCGGAAGAAAGATGGGTCCCTGCGACCCTGTATTGACTACCGGGGTCTGAACAACATCACGGTCAAAAACCGGTACCCGCTCCCGCTGATTCCTGAACTCTTCGACCGCCTGAGGGGGGCCAGAATCTTCACGAAGTTGGATCTGCGGGGAGCTTACAACTTAATCCGAATCCGAGCGGGGGACGAGTGGAAGACGGCCTTCAATACCCGGGACGGCCATTATGAATACTTGGTCATGCCGTTCGGTCTCTGCAATGCTCCAGCGGTGTTTCAGGAATTCGTAAATGAGGTGTTCCGAGACCTACTCTATTCCTGCGTGGTGGTATATTTGGACGATATCCTCGTTTTCTCGACCGACCTCTCCTCCCACCGGAGAAGTGTACGCATGGTCCTGCAGCGCCTTCGAGAAAATCGTCTTTACGCCAAGATCGAGAAGTGCCTCTTCGAGCAAACAGCGTTACCCTTCTTGGGGTACATCATCACGGATTCCGGTCTTAAGATGGATCCGGACAAGCTGTCCGCGGTACTCCAGTGGCCTCGTCCGGTTGGCATAAAGGCCATCCAGCGTTTCCTCGGCTTCGCTAATTATTACCGGCAGTTTATACCCCACTTCTCTACAGTCACCAAGCCCATTACGGTCCTGACCCGTAAGGGGACGAAGCCTAACGTCTGGCCCTCTGAAGCCGAGGACGCCTTTCTTGCCCTGAAACGCTCGTTTGCTTCTGCTCCGATTTTACACCGTCCACTGGCCAGTAGGCCCTTCATTCTGGAGGTTGATGCCTCCTCCACTGGAGCTGGGGCGGTTCTCTCCCAACAGGCTCCATCTGGACGTCTTGTCCCCTGCGGGTTCTTCTCCAAAACCTTTTCTCCGGCGGAGTGCAACTACTCCATTGGGGACCGGGAATTATTGGCCATTAAAATGGCGCTGGAGGAATGGCGATATCTGCTCGAGGGGGCAGTGCACCCCTTTACTATCTTCACGGACCACAAGAACCTGGCCTACCTGCAATCTGCCCAGAGACTCAACTCCAGACAAGCCAGGTGGGCTCTGTACTTTTCCCGTTTTGAGTTCAAGCTCCACTTCCGGCCCGGCAGTAAGAACATCAAAGCCGATGCGCTTTCCAGGTCTTTGCAGCCTCCGGAGAGGGAGGAGGATCCATCATATGTCATCGAGCCGGCTAAAGTTATCTCCGTGGCCCCCGTGAGTTTCTCTAACCCTCCGCCTGGCAAGACCTTCGTCCCTCCAAACAAACGCCTGGAAGTACTGCGCTGGGGACATTCTTCCAAGGTTGCTGGGCACGTTGGGATTAAGAAAACTCTTTTGCTTCTTTCCCGGTATTACTGGTGGCCCTCTCTCCACCAGGATGCTAAGGACTTTGTAGCCTCCTGCAGGTCTTGTGCTCAGAACAAGGTTCCAAGGACTCTTCCCTCCGGCCTCCTTCATCCGTTGCCTGTCCCAGAGGCTCCTTGGCAGCAAATCGCCATGGATTTCGTGACTGATCTCCCTCGCTCGGCTGGGTGTACTACCATCTTAGTCGTCGCTGACCGCTTTTCCAAGATGGCCCACTTTATTCCCTTGGTCGGACTGCCATCTGCCCCAAAGTTGGCCGAAATCTTTATCCACCACGTGTTCAGGCTACATGGCCTCCCTCTGCGAATCGTGACCGATCGAGGGGTCCAGTTTACTTCCCGATTCTGGAGGGCCCTCTGTCGGCTCCTGGGCACGTCTCTCGACTTCTCTTCAGCGTATCATCCTCAAACCAACGGCCAAGTGGAACGGATTAACCAAATTCTGACCACCTACCTACGCCACTTTTCTAACGCCCATCAGGATAATTGGGTCTCTCTTCTACCTTGGGCGGAATTCGCTCATAATAATCATTCCAGCGAATCAACGTCCAAGACACCGTTCTTTGTGGTAACTGGGCTAAATCCTGGGGTTCCATTGCCCTTTTCCGCATCATCTGGAGTTCCTGCAGCAGACACTCTCGCCAAGGAGTTTTCGCAAATTTGGAAGGAGACCAGAGAGGCGCTCGAGCTAGCCAACGTCCGAATTAAGAAACACGCGGACAAAAGACGAAGGGATCTACCCCCGTACCAGCCCGGGGACAAAGTCTGGCTTTCTACCAAACATATCCGCCTGAAAGTCCCTGCTTACAAATTAAGTCCTCGGTACATCGGGCCTTTTGAAGTACTTGGGCGCATTAACAAGGTAGCCTACAAATTGAGGTTGCCGGCGTCACTCCGGGTCCCTAACGCCTTCCATATCTCGCTCCTTAAACCTGTGGTCTTGAATCGGTTCCAACCAACCTCCATGTCCCCTCCCTCGCCAATTTGTTCTGACAATGTCTTTGAAGTAAAGGACATCCTGGCTATGAAAAGGGTCAAAGGTAAGACTCTTTTTCTTATCGACTGGAAGGGTTTTGGCCCAGAGGAGAGGTCCTGGGAGCCCCGAGAGAATGTCGATGCCCCCCTTATCATGAAAAGATTTCTAACCAACCTCAGAAGGAGAGGGCATATGGGAGGGGGTACTGTGACATCGGCGGTCGTGCCCGCCGATGCCCCTTTAGCGACGGCGCCCGCCGCAGCTTCCTCTCACCTGCGCCCTCCGGTTCGCGCGTTCCTCCGCGCTGCTTGCCGCTCTGCTGCGGGTGACCGCGGCGGCCTTAGGCCGCGCACGCGCATTCCCCCGGCTTCTTCCGTTGGCAGGGGGCGTCGCTAGGGGAGGGTCTGTAGGGTGCACTTCCGGTCTCCGCATATATCAGGCGTTCGCTCTATTCTGAGGGCGCCTGATGATTGTTTGTGACTCGCAGCACCCATCGGCCCTACCTTCTTCTGTGTACCCTGCCTACCCTTGCTGTTCCTTTGTCTGCCCTGTTCCTGGTCCGTGTCTGTCTGCCTGTCTCCTTCCTGTGGTCCTCGCTGTACCTTTCCTGTGGGCTTCCAGCCTTTTCCTACTGGCCTCCACTTCGCTACTCCTGCTCTGTCTGCCAGTCCTCCGAGTCGTCCCTGCTGGCTCCGGCTGTCGCGGTTCCGCCCCCTGCGGTCTTGCCCCTAACGATCCCTGTATAGGGGTCGGTCTTCACCAGGTGTGCTCGGCCCAGGGGCTCCGGATCCGCGATCCAGAGGGTCCACTCTTGGACGTAATAGCCAGAGGCGTCACATTGCTGCAATGGTTTCCAGGTGCCATGTCACATTAGTAGAGCCCCTGAGGTGCCAGAAAACAGGGGTTTCACAGAATTTTATACCATTGGACCATGAAAAAAAACAGCACATTTTTAACACTAAAATGTTATTTTGGTCCCAGATTTTTCTTATTTTTCTTCCTTGGAGGCAAGAAGCGCTATCTGACTATTGAGGGTGCGGCCAGACTTTCCTGCCATAGTTTGCCAATTTCCAAACCTCTAAGTGCCATAATAGCATTTTTGAGATTACGCCCCTGTGAATTCTGCAGTGATGTCTCCAAAGATGTTTTCCAGAAATAAGCATGCAGTTGGAGTTGCAGAGTGAAAGTTACAAACATGCCAGCATCGTGCCTATAAACTGCCCAGCTTGTGCTTCTTGTACATTAAGTGAGCTCTAGCCACCACAGCAATGCCAAACATGTGGGTGCTAACTGTTGTTTTAGCACATTGTGTGGTTCAGAAGGGCAGGGGTGTGCATTTGGATTTGAGAGCGCAGATTTTTTTTTTGGGGGGGAAGCCTTGTTGCTTTCTCAGAGCTTTGTGCTACCTGTTATTTGGAAGTATCTATTGACAGAAGAAGGACCTGAGTGAGTGTATCGTACCAGGTGGCACATGTGTGCCACAGGGCCGGGATTGCCTAGGAGGGGCATAGCTAAGTGGCTACCTGGTTTTCACTTGAGCTCCAGATTGTGGAGTCAGATGAGCTGCAGGTAGCAGCCAGATACCACTCCTAGGCAGTCTCTGGCATTCAAAGAAAATTGGCAAGACAATACGGACTCTGCTAAGACTGCACCTGTTCTGAATCCTCGGGCACAACGGATACTGACAGTGAGTCACACACAGTTCTGGATTCACATCTTGGAACAGACTCTGAAAGTACGGACTCTGGAACTCTACCCAGGATTGACACAGGTGGCGGTTGTAGTACTGACAGAATGGTTACAGGTTTGAAAACCGCCGGTGAGGCTTCAGGTACTGCCGGAGCAGCTTGAGGGTTCAAGTATTGCTGGATGCAGTTTCAAGATTCAGGTACTGTAGAATGCCGCTACATGTTCCAGTCCTTGGCCACACAAGAACAAGGGTTTCGGGTCCAGGCTCTATCCACACAGGAACCAGAGGATTCAGGGGCTGGGACCTGGCAACTAGCTAGTTGCACAAACACTAATGGGAGAACATTGCTGAGGCTGGAGGTGTGGCGCCCCTGCGGGTCCAGTCGCCACAGAGGTACTGCACCTCACCCAGAGGTGTGGTATTCCACGACCAGGTAGGATGGATGCGCCCGACCAGATTCCAACACCCACACCCCATACACACCAGTAGTGTAGCAGAGCACCCTTTATGGCTCCCTGCTTGGAACATGAGGTGGGCGGAGCATAACAAGGAGGAAGAATCTAGGCTGAGGTTGAGAGAGATCCCCAGAGAGGGACTAAAGGAGAAGGACGTAGTCTGCGCAGCTCCTGACTGTATGGGGAGCGCCAGACGTATTGGACAAAACAGCAGATTCTTCATAGGGAAGATTGGTTCTTCCAGAGACACGGTTGGAAAGTTATCCCGTGGGTCTCGTTCCACGCTGACTGCCGTCAGGTGGAGGAAGGAACCAGACTGGTAGCAAAGGGAACTGCCCCTAGTCTAGATCACATTCCTCTGGGTGCCACTAGCAAGCCGATAGCTTTGGTTTCTTTATGGACCATCGCCCCTACCACAGTTAGTCCGACTGGAAAGGTGGCTATATAGTATCACAGAAATGGAAGATTATACGTTGTCTGGACAGGATTAGCAGCTGCTGGCCCAGAACGATAATTGTGAAGTGCTGGAGTGGAAGTAAGGCGGAAAAGCAGCATTTAGTTTGGAGACAGCCAGGAAAGGAATACACGGACAGGGAAAGCTGGAAAGGTGCATTTCATGTTATCTGCAAGTTGTCTGGACCCCTTTCCTGGAGGACTCAGCACTGAAGCGGGCATCTGTGTGCGCACCAGACTGAGAGTAAAGCCTTTGGTACTACATACCATTGTGTCCTCCACTTTATTCCTGCGCCACTCATCCAGCACTGTTACATCCTCCACTCCACACTACCTCACCAGCTAAAAATCCAACTCTACTGCCCTGGGACTACAGCCCTACCTGTGGAGGGCTATAACATCTCAGCTGCACCCAACATCTGTCCCAGAGAATCAACACTGCAGCACTGGTCACTCTGACCAGAAACCACAGGTGGCGTCATGAATCACTACACAAACTTTATCCCCATTCAATTCTACCCCTTTTACATGACTGCCTGGGGCCAAGGACCGGGTCACCGCCGCTGTGACATCTCCCATTGAAGTTAACGGGCCCGGTACCGAGTATCCCACGGCCTCTGAGGCGCATCAGAGGCACTTATAAACTACACATGATCCCCCGTTAAGAGTGTGTGCACTAAGTGCACTGCGGGGAAGTCTGTGCAGCATGCACAGACTGCAGGAAGCATAGAGATGGGGAGGTGACTGTGCGTCTATGGCAGTGAGTATGTCGGAGTCCCCGCATGGAGGAGGAAGGAGAAACATTAGCATTGCATTGAGAACTTATTTTTTTTGGTTAAGTTGAAGCTTTTATTGATAACATTTTGGGGTAAATAATATTTTGGATAATTTTTAAGGCTTGTCTCATATTCATCCTCTGCTCTACTCTGAAAACTTACATCAGGGTTTCTGTCTATGAAATACATTATCCAACAGAACCAATCACTATATTGATGGAGTTTCTCTCAACTCTCTATACGCCACTTTTCTTTTTAAAGGTGCACAAAAGTGTAGTCAACTGCACTTTTGTGCATGTCTAAAAAGATGGGACACCCCTTGGAATAAGCCAGATTACGTCTAAAGTGACTGTCTGCCTCATTACAGTAAATGGTTTCCATTGGAGGTTTTGTCTAAATCCTGTTTTCCTGAGAGTTAAATAGAAACCCTGAAGCGCTCAGAGCAGGATAAATGTGAAGCGAGAGGACATTGCAGAAAAGGAGGCCAGTCATCACAAAGCGACTGTCTGCCTAATTAAAGTCAAGGGCCTCAATGGGGGGCTGTGCTTGAATCCCATTTTTCATGGCTTCAGACAGAAGTGCCAATGACGCAACTGACGTGTATCAATATGAATAAAGCCACTGGCTGGAGGCCTGTAGGACCTTGTTTGTGGCAAGGCGTAATAGGCCACTGAACCTTACAGACCCAAAGAAATGCTTTGATCAGCAGAGACTATGACAACCCTCAGCACTCAGTGCTCATTTCACTGGGGGGGACACGGGGTGAGCCCCTCCCTGTTATAACCATCTAAATAGCAGCATCGAAAGGGTTAAATAGCCAGAACTGATGCTGTCTCCCGGCCTGCTGTTGCTACTGGAGCTTGGCTGCCAGTTAAGCTGAGCTGCCATGGTTATTGAACTGGGCACTATCAGCTGTGGCACAACTTGTAAAATAAGACATACCAGTGCGTTCAATGTTGGGAAGGGGTTCAAGATCTGTATAACTAAGGCTAGTTTCACACTTGCTTTTTTTTGCAGCGCGTTTTTCCCGCAAAAAAACGCATTAAAAAAACGCATACAAATGCATACAAACGCTGCGTTTTTTTCCAGCATTTTAATGCGCATGCAGGAAAAAAACGCAGCGTTTTTGCGCGTTTGTATGCGTTTTTTGTGCGTTTGCGTTTTTTTACAGATTTTGGAAAAACCCCACAAAAAAGAAAAAACAACCATTCAACAACACACAAGACCAATGGGACTTCATTGTGGGTGTGGTATGTTAATATATATACACCCTGTCTACAGTATTCTTCACATTTGCTTGATTCTTCTCGTGACCATGGATCTGCGCTGGAAGAGTTTTCACTTCAACTTGGATTTGGACATCGCGATGGCTCAGGCGTATGCAGTTGCTTGCCATGAACAAAGGAAGAGAGAGAGGCAGCGAAGACGGCGGCGTTTGTGGATACATCCGATTGTTGAACTCCGGGAGAGCCGTGGGGCATACCACACCCTCTACAGCGAGCTACGTGCAAACCCGGAGAAATTTACTGATTATATCCGGATGTCCCACGAAAGTTTCATGGATTTGCTTGCTCGTGTCCAACAATCCATCCGGAGACAGGACACACAGCTCCGTCGTGCGATTCCTCCTGAGGAACGGCTACTGGTGACATTACGGTATGTTTTAAAAACAAAGGAGTGTGGTCTGATGTTTTTTTTTGTAAATTTAGTATTCAAAACCTTGGGTAATTAGTTTTCGTGAATGTACTAATATTTTTTTTATAGTTTTTAAAAATAATATACATAAATATTAATTTTACTTCTTTGTCTGTTCACAGATTCCTGGCGACTGGAGAAACCCTATCCTCACTACACTTCCAGTACCGTATTGGAATCTCTACCTTGTCTGGAATTGTTGCTGACACCTGCCGGGCTCTCTGGAATGTTCTTTGCCCAGAATTTATGCCCCTGCCCACCGCTGAAAAGTGGATGGAAATTGCTGACAAATTCTGGACAGTATGCAATTTTCCCAACTGTTTGGGAGCTGTTGATGGGAAACACATACGGATCATCAAACCCCAAAGAACGGGATCTGAGTACTATAATTACAAAAAGTACTTTTCAATAGTACTCATTGCAATTGCGGATGCCGGATGTATGTTTGTAGCAGTGGACATTGGAGCATTTGGCCGTGGTAATGACTCGCAGGCTTTTAAAAACTCAGACATGGGCCGGAGGTTGTATGGCAACCAATTTAATTTCCCTATGCCACGGCCTCTTCCTCACACCGAAGCTCCGCCACTGCCCTTTGTAATGGTTGGCGATGAGGCTTTTCAAATGTGCGGAAACTTACTGAAACCCTACTCCAGCCGGGACTTGGACCACACCAAAAAAATTTTTAATTACAGGCTGACCAGGGCCAGAAGAACTGTCGAGTGTGCTTTTGGGATTCTTGTTTCCAGATGGCGAATTCTGGGCACGGCCATTAATCTTAAACTTGAAACAGTCGATGAGGTGGTGAAGGCCTGTGTGGTTCTACATAACTTTGTGATGGCTAAAGAGCACCCGACCTTTGAACTGGACGATGATGCTCCTAACCCATTGCCTGAATTCACTCAGCACACTCTCAGGTCATCCGTTGAAGTTGGCCAAATGAGGGACAAATTTGCGGCCTACTTTATTTCTGATGTAGGACGGGTGCACTGGCAAGATGAAATGGTGTAATGTTGTTGTTTATGGTAATAAAAATCCTTATTTGATACCATTACTGAGTGCACTATATTTTTTAAACTCCGATTAATTAAAAAACTTCCCATGTATAACTGAATTTTGTTATGTTCACACACCTGGGCAGGTAAATACACATACGAGTTAAAATGCAGCATTGCTAGTCTGCGTTAAATATATTGGAATGAGCAAAGCTGCAGGCCATGAATCAGGAAACCATTTTTTTTCAAGATAAAATTGTGCAAATAGTTTAAAACAAAGTATGTGATTTTCTCAAAACACAACACTCAAAACCCAACCCCAATGAAAGTCCATGGGGAATACAAGTCAGCATTGAGTGGATGAATGTAATCTGCTCCATTAAAAGTTATTACACTAGGCCTTTGAATGACTATACTAGGCCGTGGTATTTCAAATATGAGTATACTAGGCCTTGGGGCTAGTAGTATAGTAATATGTGAAATACCACGGCCTAGTATAGTCATACCAAGGCCTACTGTAATAACTCGATTTTTAACAACTAGCATCTTGTTTCACCAAAAACAAACTGGTGAAACTAGAAAGAAACTTATTTTTTAGACAAGTTTCAACAGTTTGTTTTTCATGAAACCAGATTCTATTTTGTAAAACTAGAGTTATTACACTAGGCCTTGGAATGACTATACTAGGCCGTGGTATTTCAAATATGAGTATACTAGGCCTTGGGGCTAGTAGTATATGTGAAATACCACGGCCTAGTATAGTCATACCAAGGCCTACTGTAATAACTCGATTTTTAACAACTAGCATCTTGTTTCACCAAAAACAAACTGGTGAAACTAGAAAGAAACTTATTTTTTAGACAAGTTTCAACAGTTTGTTTTTCATGAAACCAGATTCTATTTTGTAAAACTAGAGTTATTACACTAGGCCTTGGAATGACTATACTAGGCCGTGGTATTTCAAATATGAGTATACTAGGCCTTGGGGCTAGTAGTATATGTGAAATACCACGGCCTAGTATAGTCATACCAAGGCCTACTGTAATAACTCGATTTTTAACAACTAGCATTTTAAACAACTAGCATCTTGTTTCACCAAAAACAAAGTGGTGAAACTAGAAAGAAACTTTATTTTTTAGACAAGTTTCAACAATTTGTTTTTCATGAAACCAGATTCTATTTGGTAAAACTAGAGTTATTACACTAGGCCTTTGAATGACTATACTAGTCCATGTTATTTCACATATGACTATACTAGCCCTTGGGTTGGTTTTTAACATGTATTTACCCATCAGTGTGTGTGAGCGGCGCAAACAACATTAATGAAACTTATTAATGGTGAACCACAAATGTAAATTTATTTTTTATCACAAAAAAAAAATTTAAAAATTATTTTTTACGGCGTTTGGGGGCAGATGGTTTCAATTTGGGGGTGTGCAGGGAATATGCAACACTTGCAGTTGAAGACGGTGTTTGAGGGGAAGGGGCAACAAAACTTGTGGGGGAAGGTAGTCCAGTTAAGGGAATTAAACTTGGAACACTTGTAGGAGAGGAAATCTGTTCAGTTACATTAGTTGTAATGGCATGTCGCCGTAGGCTTGTGTGCCTGGACCGACTTTGGCCCAATGCCCGCCTTGATTGATTTCGCCTTGAAGTAGGGGCAAATATGGAATGTAGGTCCCCCGTCTGCTGGTATGGCTGCTGCTGCTGAGGTGGCGGCTGCTGCTGCAGAGGTTGCGGCTGCTGCTGAGGTGGCGGCTGCTGCTGAGGTGGCAGCTGCTGCTGAGGTGGTTGCTGCTGCTGAGGTGGTTGCTGCTGCTGCTGAGGTGGCGGCTGCTGCTGAGGTGGTTGCTGCTGCTGCTGAGGTGGCGGCTGCTGCTGAGGTGGCTGCTGCTGCTGAGGTGGCGGCTGCTGAGTTGGCTGCTGCTGCTGAGGTGGCTGATGCTGCTCTTCTTGGTCAGTGCTCGTCCTTGCAGGAGGACTGGTGGCGGCAGTGATGGCCCAGGTTTGCAGAGTGGTGGTGGCAGGGCTACTACATGTTGTTGTAGCGGCAGGGCTGTTCCATGTTTGCCTAGTGGTGGCTGAGCTCCACGCATGCATGGGATTGGCGGTGGTGCTCCAGACAGGAGCAGCGCTTGCCATGGTGGTGTCGGTGAAGTGACCAGCTGCACTCAGACTTGTGGTGGTGTAACGGTGGGTGTCCAGCCTTTGAAGAGAGGTGTCCGTGCAGTGGTATGCAGCACAAGTCGGTAGTGAGGTGAAGCGAGTCAATGGTGGCACAGGTGGAAAGGACACCACTGACTGCTGACCGTACCGATTATGCTGCATAGCCTGCAAGAAAGCATTGTTGCAGGCCTGCAGCACATTCAGCTGTTGATCAGGACTAAGGTGTTCCGCCATGCCCTTTTCAATCTTACTAAAAAAATGGTGTGCTGGTCTGTTGAGGTCGGCCTCCAGACGGTCAAGGCGCTGTTCTACAGAATTGAAGCGGTGTTCAAAGTGGTTAAAACCACGTTCCATCAGTGCAAAACCGCTTTCAACTCTGTCGGACAGTGACTTGAGGCTGGAATTAAATGTCTCGCTCAAATGCATAAACTCGGGCAAGACATTCCTGTCCAAGGCCCTCTGCCGCTGGCGGGTAGTGCCCGCATAACCAGTGGCAGAGACCTGGGACAGGGGAACACCTGATGGCCCAGCTTCCTGGTCACCAGCTGTGTGTGTGTGGGACCTGCAAGGTGCTTCCTGGCTGTCGGATGGCTGGGACGGGTCAGAGGACGTCCGACGAAGGACCGCTCCAGGGCCAGGTTGCAGGGTGCTGCTCCAGGTGCTGTGGAAGAAAGGAAAATCATTACTACCATGCCTTTACAAGAAGCATCAGCTGTGGATTAGAAAAACACAGATTAATAAAAATAAAAACCCAAAATGTATAATACTTACGATCTTGTGGCAAGGACCGGTCTTAGGAACTGCAACGCGTGATAGTGACGGTATCTAGTTCTGGTCCTTGACGCAGATCCACTGCGAACCTGGCCCTCAGCACGAACATCACTGTTGAAGCGGTCCTTGATCGAACGCCAACGTGTTCGGACTTTGTCCACTGTTGATAAAAAAAAACAGTGCCGTCAAGTACAACAGTCACTGCTTCACAATTTAGCAATACAATACTCAAAGCAGTCACTGTACACCCCGATGACACTGTTGGGTTTCCTGCTAGAATACACCTAGCACGAAACCCAACAGTGCCGTCAAGGACAACAGTCACTGCGGCACAATGTAGCAATACAATACTCAAAGCAGTCACTGTAGACCACGATGACACTGTTGGGTTTCCTGCTAGAATACGCCTAGCACGAAACCCAACAGTGCCGTCAAGGACAACAGTCACTGCGGCACAATGTAGCAATACAATACTCAAAGCAGTCACTGTAGACCACGATGACACTGTTGGGTTTCCTGCTAGAATACGCCTAGCACGAAACCCAACAGTGCCGTCAAGGACAACAGTCACTGCGGCACAATGTAGCAATACAATACTCAAAGCAGTCACTGTAGACCACGATGACACTGTTGGGTTTCCTGCTAGAATACGCCTAGCACGAAACCCAACAGTGCCGTCAAGGACAACAGTCACTGCGGCACAATGTAGCAATACAATACTCAAAGCAGTCACTGTAGACCACGATGACACTGTTGGGTTTCCTGCTAGAATACGCCTAGCACGAAACCCAACAGTGCCGTCAAGGACAACAGTCACTGCGGCACAATGTAGCAATACAATACTCAAAGCAGTCACTGTAGACCCCGATGACACTGTTGGGTTTCCTGCTAGAATACGCCTAGCACGAAACCCAACAGTGCCGTCAAGGACAACAGTCACTGCGGCACAATGTAGCAATACAATACTCAAAGCAGTCACTGTAGACCACGATGACACTGTTGGGTTTCCTGCTAGAATACGCCTAGCACGAAACCCAACAGTGCCGTCAAGGACAACAGTCACTGCGGCACAATGTAGCAATACAATACTCAAAGCAGTCACTGTAGACCACGATGACACTGTTGGGTTTCCTGCTAGAATACGCCTAGCACGAAACCCAACAGTGCCGTCAAGGACAACAGTCACTGCGGCACAATGTAGCAATACAATACTCAAAGCAGTCACTGTAGACCACGATGACACTGTTGGGTTTCCTGCTAGAATACGCCTAGCACGAAACCCAACAGTGCCGTCAAGGACAACAGTCACTGCGGCACAATGTAGCAATACAATACTCAAAGCAGTCACTGTAGACCACGATGACACTGTTGGGTTTCCTGCTAGAATACGCCTAGCACGAAACCCAACAGTGCCGTCAAGGACAACAGTCACTGCGGCACAATGTAGCAATACAATACTCAAAGCAGTCACTGTAGACCCCGATGACACTGTTGGGTTTCCTGCTAGAATACGCCTAGCACGAAACCCAACAGTGCCGTCAAGGACAACAGTCACTGCGGCACAATGTAGCAATACAATACTCAAAGCAGTCACTGTAGACCACGATGACACTGTTGGGTTTCCTGCTAGAATACGCCTAGCACGAAACCCAACAGTGCCGTCAAGGACAACAGTCACTGCGGCACAATACAGAGCAGGGAAATACTCACTAAACGCCTTTTTGGCGGATGCTGTGGCGCTGTCCCAGCCATCCATCAACGCTGCGGCCACCTCATTCCATAGCCGCCGTGTCACCACATTGTCCTTGTACAGCCGGTCACGGCTGTCCCACAACGGCGAACGCTCCTGGACCAGGCTGATGAGCTGCTCATTATCCAGGTAGACGTCTTCATCCCGTTGTGGAACCTAGACAAAACACATTCATTAGAATAATCAAATTTAAATTGACTAAAAAGTTACAAAAAAAGAAAAAAAAAAAAGAGTAAAAATAGAAGATAAAAAAAAAAAAAAAACATTACAAATCATTTGATACTTACATTACGTATAACCACCGGGAATTGGCTTCGCTGCTCCTGCTGTTCGCCCTCACTATTCCCGTCCGCAGATGATGATGACGATGTCTGAAAGTTGAAAAAAACGTAAGAGATTTGGAGAAGCAGCAGATATACTTACCAGATGCACGAAAATAATCACCTCACGGTCTGCTTGCGCCAATTCCTGCCGCGATGGGGAATACTCCGATTCTGAAGACATACTGCATGTAAAAATAATAAAAATCATTAGTACATACATAATTTAAAAGGACAGGCATATAATGTAATATACTCACATTCTTCGCTGATATAATGGGTTCTTGGTTGAATGTCTGCTCTTCAATCTGTCTAGTGTAGTAGTGGCAGAGTTTTGGCAGGCACCTCCTTTATATAGCCTTTTTTTTTTGGACTTTAGAAGATTCTAACTAGGATAAAAAGTGGACACCACCCAAAAAACGCTGCGCTAAAAAAGCGCATACCTGCGCATGCCAGTGCGCACGTATGCGCATCCATAGGCTATAATGGCCATTTTTAGCGCAAAACGTGCGCATACGTGCGCATGCGATTTTTTCAAGGGCCAAAAAATGCAACATGCAGCGTCTGGAAAATACCAACGCACACCCCAAAAAAACGCAGCGCATGAAAATCGCATACATGCGCTTACAAGTGCGCAGGTATGCGCACCCATGTTAAATATAGGGGAAAAATCGCATGCGCACGTATGCGTTTTTTTCCAGCGCTAAAAAACGCAAATGTGAAACCAGCCTAAGAAAAAAAAAACTTGCAACTGCAATTTGTTCACGTTGAAGAGGACCATGGTTCGGGCTATATGGCAATTTTGGTCATTTGGCAGCAAGGTTCAGACAAGCAGTGTAACCAGAAACATTTGTACAAGGGCTTATTTACAAGGGTCATTTTTGTCTAAAGTAAAATACAAAATGTGTCTGGAACAAAGGTCCAGATGAACAGTGTGCTGGAGCAAGATGCAGCAAACTCAATAGGTTGCGGCTCTGAATTAATTTTGCGTATCATTCAGATGCTCTGTTATGGTCACTGACTGGATTATATTTATGTCGTAATTTACACAATTTTTGTGGTGTAAATTATGATGAATTTGGCAGTTATGCTCGGCCATGCCAAAGAAGCTCCAAACACTAGAGATGAGCGACTCTGCCTTTTTTCGGGTCGAGTCGGGTTTCATGAAACCCGACTTTCTCAAAAGTCGGGTTGAACGAAATCGGCCGATTATCGTGAAAAGTCGAAGGCCGACTGAAACACGAAACCCAATGCAAGTCAATGAAAAGTCGGCAGTGAGTGGAGGACAGGAAACACACCTACAGTGCCCATTTTAATGCCAAAAACATCATTTCTTATTACTTAAGCTTGTCAACCTTAATTAACTTTATAATAATAGTTAGGCATTGAAAACTGGGGGTTATTTGGCTAAAGTAGTGGGGGGGTAGGGCTGGCTCCAGATTTTCGTGGGCCCAGGGCCAAAGAGTGTCACTGGACTCCTTTAACACATGCCACAATTCATGATCCTCTGATACGGCAGAGAAATAGCGGTATAGTACAATGAAAAATACTTCACTTATTACATATCATGACTGATATCCATTTTAAATTCTCCAATAGCTACAAAAATGGACAGTATATTACTCCATACAGTATTATGGCCACCGCATAGTGCGTTATACAGAGTAATGAGGCCCATATATTTCTCCATACAGAATCATTGGTCCCATATAATGTTTGAAACAGTATATGATGAGCTCCACATAATGCTACAGTATATGTTGGTCCCCATGGATGAAGCTGCACTGTGTTATGGGCCCAAATAATGCTCCATATATAATGGGCCCCATTTCTAATGCTCCAGTGCATAATGGGCCCTGTAAATGCTCCTCCAGTGTCTGATGTCCACCTTTGGAATGCTCTAGTGTATGATGGGCCTCATATATCATTCTCCAGAGTATAGTGCTCCCCAAAAATTGCTGTCCCAACATTGAAAACAATTAAATAAGTCTCCTCGCTATGGAATCCCTGTACTAGTCTGGACTCCTCGTCGTCCCCATCTTCCATCTCACTGCACTTGGACTGTTTAGGCAGAGGGCGTACAGACGTGATGTCATCGCACTATCTGACCAGAATGTCACTTTCAGGAAACGCGGAAGACGTCATGGCGGTGGAGCAGGGAGAGGTAAGTATTTCAACTTTGCAAGTGCTGTGATCCTGAGCAAGCAGGGGGGCCCACTCGTTGGCGACGGCACTGGCACAGGGCCCCTCATAGTACGCCGGTGTGTCTGACGGCGGGTGTGCACCCCCACCGTCAGAGACACTTGATTCTACTATGAGGGACCTTGTGCCAGTGCCGTTGCCAAACAGTGTGCCCACCCACCTGTCCAGGGCAACTGCACTCGCACGGGTGCGTGTGCCAGGTGGTGACCCCGGCCCTGTGGGGGGAGGCAGCTCAGTTAGGGAGGTGGAAAAATTGGCATATGTTGATGTTGGACATTCAGCAGCTGCAAATGGAGTAATTGGAGAAGTCCGCGGAAGAGGAGGACAAAAGCAAGCCATTTTTCTGGCAACCTACGTGTCAGCAGGGGAGGGTGGGACAAAATCCTTTGAAACCCATGCATGGTTCATTTTAATGAAGGTTAGAGCATCAATATTTTGGGTCGACAGATGGGTCCTTTTTTCTGTCAGGATTGATCCAGTAGCACTGAAGACTCGTTCAGATAACACACTAGCAGCAGGGCAAGCGAGCTCCTGTAAGGCATATTGTGCCAATTCAGGCCAGGTGTCAAGTTTATTAGCCCAATAGTCAAAGGGGAATGACCGGTGAGGGAGAACATCGATATGGGAGGAGAAGTAGTTTGTTACCATAGTTGACAACTGCTGTCTCCTGTCACTTTTGATCAATGCAGTATTACCAATCGTGTGAGAGGTACTTGAAAAATTAGTCCACAACATGGTCATGAAACCCCTGTGTCCAACGCCACTTTGGCTGTGTGCACCACGAACACCTCTTTCATGTTACCACCTACGGCTTGTTGGAAAAACATCACCGCCGCTGTGTGCTGGGAATGCCTCAAACAAACGGTTTACCAGAGTTGCTTGTTTGTTAGCCAATATTAGCTCTAGGTTCTCCTGTGGCATGATGTTTTGGAATTTGCCTTTATAGCGTGGATCCAGGATGCTGGCCAACCAGTAGTCGTCATCGTTCATCATTTTGGCAATGCGGGGGTCCCTTTTTAGGATCTGCAAGGCATAATCGAGTGCTGGGTGGAGGAGCACTTTCTGGCAAATCCACATCCCTCCAGTCACGCACAAACCCTGTACCTGACCTTGCCACGCCAACATTTTTTCTTGCCCCCTGAGAAGCATCCTCCTCCCCAAAATAATCAACCCCATCATCCTCCTCCTCCTCTTCCTCTTTTTTTCTCCACCTCATCCACGAGACTTCACTGACCAGAAAATGGCTGACTGTCATCAAGGCTTCCCACCTCCTCTTCCTCCTCGGCTGCAGATGCCTGCTCCTTAATGTGCATCAAAGTTTGCATGAGCAGACGCATAAGTGGGATGCTCATGCTTATGATGGCGTTGTCTGCGCTTACCAGCCATTTGAATTCCTCAAAACACTGAAGGACTTTACAGAGGTCTTTCAGCTTCGACCACTGCACACCAGACAACTCCATGTCTGCCCTCAAACTGCCTGCCCGTGTATCCTCCAACAAATGAATTACAGCCTGCCTCTGTTCGCACAGCCTCTGAACCATGTGCCGGGTGGAGTTCCACCTTGTTGCAACGTCGATAATTAGGCAGTGCTTGGGAAGGTGGAGCAATCGCTGCAGCTTCTGCATACGACTGGAGTGTATGGGCGACCAGTGGATATGCGAGCACAGTCTTCACACCTTATGGAGCAGGGGTGTTAACTCCGGATAATTGAGGAAGCACTGCACCACCAGGTTCAAGGTGTGAGCCAGGCAAGGTATGTGTCTGAGTTTTGAAAGGGCTATGGCTGCCACAAAATTCAGGCCAATATCACTAACTACCTTGCCTGCCTCAAGATGCACAACACTGGCAGCTGCGCATGGAGTGCTCGTGCGACTGCGCTCTGTGGACATCCCTCCAGTCACGCACAAACCCTGTACCAGACCTTGCCACGCCAACATTTTCACTTGCCCCACGAGATGCATCCTCCTCCCCTAAGTAATCATCCCCATCATCATCCTCCTCCTCCTCCTCTTCTTCCTCCACCTCGTCCAGGAGAGGTCCCTGAGCAGACAATGGCTGAATGTCATCAAGGATTCCCTCCTCCTCTTCCTCCTCATCAACATTGGCTGCAGACGCCTGCTCCTTAAGGTGCGTCAAAGTTTGCATGAGCAGACGCATAAGTGGGATGCTCATGCTTAGGATGGCGTCGTCTGCGCTTACCAGCCGTGTGCATTCCTCAAAACACTGAAGGACTTTACAGAGGTCTTTCAGCTTCGACCACTGCACACCTGTCAACTCCATGTCTGCTCTCAAAGTACCTGGCCGTGTATCCTCCCACAAATGCATTATGGCCTGCCTCTGCTCGCACAGCCGCTCCACCATGTGCAGGGTGGAGTTCCACCTTGTTGCAATGTCGATAATGAGGCGGTGGTTGGGAAGGTGGAGCAATCGCTGCAGCTTCTGCATACGAACGGAGTGTACAGGCGACCGGCGGATGTGCGCGCACAGTCTTCGCACCTTCTGGAGCAGGGCTGTTAACTCCGGATAATTTTTGAGGAAGCACTGCACCACCAGGTTCAAGGTGTGAGCCAGGCAAGGTATGTGTCTGAGTTTTGAAAGGGCTATGGCTGCCACAAAATTCAGGCCAATATCACTAACTACCTTGCCTGCCTCAAGATGTAGACTGCCCAGCCATGACTCAGTTTGTCGCTGCAAGTAGTCGGCCAGTACCTCCGCGGTGTGTCTGTCGCCCAAACACATCATCTTTAACACAGCCGGCTGACGCTTACCACTAGCTGTTCGATAGTGGGTCACCTCGTGTGCAACACTGGCAGCTGCGCATGGAGTGCTCGTGCGACTGCGCTCTGTGGACGAGCTTTCGCTTCTGGAGGAGGACGGTCGAACACCTACAGCCAACTGTTTCCTATACCGTGGGCTAGACAGCACTGTCCCACCGCCGCTGTCCCCTGTGGACCCTGCATCCACCACATTAACCCAGTGCGTAGTGATGGACACGTAACGGCCGTGGCCATGCCTACTGGACAATGCATCTGTTGTGAGGTGCACCTTTCCACTCACTGATTGCTTGAGTGCATGGACATTGCGGTCTTTCACATGCACGTGGAGGGCTGGGATGGCTTTTTTGCAAAAAGAAGTGCCGACTGGGTAAGTCATAGCGTGGTACTGCGTAGGCCATGAGCTTGCGGAAAGTTTTGCTTTCAACCAACCGGCAGGGTATCATCTCTAAGGAGTTTAGATTGGCAATGTAACTCTGAGAAGAAACTGTGGAAGGAGCCGCGTGATGACATAACGGAGGCCGCGGCGCCGGGGAAGATGAGAGATCCTCTGGACCCGACAGTGGCTCCGCAAGCTGCCCACACCATTCGGCTACAGCACGCGGCAGTCTGTGTACCCGAGAGACCGGTCACAAGAGGCCCGCCCCTCTATGCTGAATTGAGAGGGCGCTGTTGCGCTTCCCCTGCCGCTGGTGACCCCAGCTCTAAAATCGGTCACTATCCCGGCCCTGGATGGAACGTCAATTGCGGCCTACTCGGCGGTCACTGTTATGCCGGTACTGGATCCGGCTGCGTCCTATTTGGCAGACCCTGTGACCCAGCCTACCGAGAACACGGCTGTTCCCATCTGCCATTCGGCTCCAGAGGCTGCTGGGCCGCAGAAAACATCGGCTGCCTCTGCCCTGCTCTCTTCTTCGGCAGAGCCCCACCCATCGGACTCTAGAGCCTGCGCTGTACCCTCTGTTTGGGTTGCGGAGGTTATTAAGGGGAAGAAGGCATGGGAGCAAGAGGTATGGAAACTGCTTCATGAAAAGGGAGAGGCAGGTATGGCGGCTAAGAGATCGAGGGGACGGCTGGTGTACACCAACGTTGCAAAAGGTTACGGCTTCATCCGGGATGAGACTGGTCAAAAAGCTTATATAAATGTGACCTCCGTACGTCACGGCCGGGCTCTGCAAGAAGGAGATGTAGTATCTTATTACAAAGAATACTGCCCCCGCGGTTATTATGCGGTGGCTGTAATTGCAGAGCCCGAAGAATGCGAACCCCCGTAGAAGAGGACTTATGTGGACACCCTCGGTATTCCAGGAGCTCCACGGCTGTGGAGGCCCTCACTTCTGACCACCAAAAGTGGATTAGACTGTCGGGAGTTTAAGGCACCGTTGTGCAGTTCACAGGACAGTTCTATGTCCATGTTAATAAAAAATGTGTTTTTTGAAAATGTTATATCCTGACAGAGCGGGGATACAAAGAGCAGAGGGAGGGTCCATGTCCAAGGAAGAGGGGAGGATAATATGAGTAGTTTCATTGTTGTATGTTGATTTTTGAAAGCAAAGGAAAATGAAAAAAAAATATAAAAAAAAAAATGGGGTACTTGTGATATTGTAAAGTTGTTTTGTTGTACAATATGCACAAGTAAATGCAACAGGTCCAGAAGGTCTGAGGGACCAAAGGGAAGTGTGAGATCCGAAAGGAGTCTATGTGTGGAGAAGGTCTGGGAGACTGAGACGCCGACCATGACATGTAACTGCAAGAAAGGTAAAAGGGATGGAAGATGTGAGAAAGACAGCCGTCCTAGGTCAGGTCCCCGACACCATGGACACCCCTGAAGGAGAAAGGTGGATGCCGGCAATGATCTGGTAGGTGTGAGGCCTCGATCATGGCGTACCGGACAGTGAAAGGTAACAGAAGGGGAGAGTAGAGGAAGGTACACGCCATAGAGAGAAAATGGGTGTACCTAGCCCAATTTGGAAGACGTTATCATGTGGCATGCGCGCTGGTGAGTAGCAGTAGGCTACTCCGAGCATGGTGCTCCCAGTATGGTTCGGCCCCCGCAGGTAGTGGGTTTGGCCCAACAACTGGTCCGACAACAAAGTGTAGGTGAAGCTTCAGAACGACCAAGGCAGGGACTACGATTGTCGAGGACGACAATAGACAAAGGAAAGGAGAGTGTAGGGAAGGTGACCGGACGGACGGACTTGTCAGAATAGAGAAAGGAGGGTTTGCACAGTTTGGACAGGTGTCAGTTACTACAGTGGGGAAACAGCTGAGAAAGTGTAGTGGACGTGCAGTACCTTGGGTTGACCATTAGAGGGCAGGGAGGAGTGGGAGCAAAGGACTTGCCATCAGCTTAGGGCTTAGGAAACCATTGGTCATGGGGCGGAGTTACAGGGAACCGGGAAAGATATAAATTTGAAGGAGGGTTCCAGAAAGTTCCAGTCCCCAGGGGGAGCTCCAGTGACAGGAGGACTACGACAGTTTGTGCACTGTGAGGAAAACCGTACCAGGGGGACTGAGGAGAGAGAACGTCAGGGGGGTGGTCCTGACAGGAAGAACCGCAGTATAGACGAGGCACGGGGTGAAGCACACCGTATTTGGAATGACGAGGCTGACCAGTAAAGTGCTGATGGTGTACGGGCCTAAGCCAGCCACAGTGACTGAGCTGACAGGATCGTCAGAGTGAAAAAGGGGCGGTACGTATAAATACGTCTCTGGTGTAAAGTACGGTGTGTGAAGCGGCCCTGGACACGGAGGGCCGTGGGAAAGATATTGCGGTGTGCTGTGAGGGCCGTCAGTCGGACAGTGGAAAATAAACTTGGACCTGTTGCACCCGAAACCTGCCTCATCTTGTGTCTGTACGTCACTGCGCGGTATACAGAGGGACCACCCCCCTGCTCGGCCCGCCGACCCTACAGTCTCATGAAACCCGACTTCAGCGAAAGTCGGCGACTTTTGAATATGACTGACCCGTTTCGCTCAACTCTACCAAACACTTTTCAAAAATTTGGAAGAGCTGGTCAGGACTGAAATGAAAACCCCAAAAGTTGCAACATTTTTGTGCAGTTATGAGTTACGTAAAAAATTTTCAACATTTCAAGCAGATTTATGCCAGAAAACGCAAGAGAACTGCTTGATGAATATATACGATGGTTGTCTGGCATTTTCTGATGTGACTTTAAATACAAATTAAAAAAATAACATAAAATATTAACCTCCACCAAAAACTCATATAAAATCATAAAAAACTATCCTCTAAAAAGCTCTGGCATTTTCATATTTGTTGTTTTCATACAGTAAAAACAAACAAACTTGTGAATGAGGCCTTCCTGTGCTTCTTGTCGCAGAATGTGAGCTGAGAACAGACTGGCGTTGTGATGAACTGCAGATTACGGAGCTGCAGATGGGCTAATTGCTGGGAGACAGCTGATATTTGCATCGCTTCATTAAATAATAGTTGTGATTTTAAAATGAAAAGCTTCCAGAAAATATGTATGTTGTGTATAATGAAAATGATAATACTGAACTTCGAGTGCTCAATCTGTGTCGTTATAGGAAAACTACAAAACTTACAGAAAAATATTTGTGTATTGCAGTCATGGTTTCTGAGTTAACCATCCAGAAGTTTCTACATATGCTTCCATGTATTTCCAGAGTTTGATTGCCCAACTGCTGTATGAATATGACAAAAACTATCATGGTATGGGCCATTAATGGGGTTGTCAAGCTAGATAAAAAGAACTTTTGGATTGACCCAGTTGAGAGTTTCCTCTTCTTCCTTGTGTTGGCATCCAACCAGAGATGTATATAAAAGGGGCTGGCCGTCTAGTTCATTTTCAATGGCTAAGTCAGCACACCTCTTTGTCAATGCATCAGCCAAGGCAGAGAATAGAGCGGGCTCCGCTAAGGAAATGAAGAGTCGACCATCACCTTTTGCACAGATGATTTCCGACACCAGGAGGGAGGAGGACGTTCTCTCATGTGTTGAAACAAATATCTCTGGACAAACAGAGTCTGATACAGGCAGTATGGCGATTAAAAGAAAAAATTGTCCAATAGCAATTCTAAAGCCTTACTATATAAACAAATAGGGGAAAATAAATCAATTTATTTGTGCTAGATTTGGGCCTATACTGCTGGAAGAATTCTTGACAACTGATCCGTGTCCAAAACATGACACTTTAAAGGTGCAGTACGGAGATCACATTAATAACTGAAACACCCAATATTTAACATTGAAATGCACTGTGCTTTATCCAGTCTTGGGGGCTTAACTCCTTAAGGGGTAAGCAACTTTTTACCTTAATAACCAAGCCCCTTTGTTTTCAAATCTGACCAGTGTCACTTTATGTTGTCATAACTCTGGATTACTTCAACATTTCCCAGTGATTGTGAGATTGCTCTTTTTGTTACACATTGTACTTTATATTATATTTATAGCGGTAAGTGTGATCAGTTGTGGAACTGCATAGCACAGCTCTGACAGCTGTATAGTGGCCATGACTGGGTACGACACCCCCTATTTATATTAACTGAGGATGGATATGCAGTTGACGGGGCTGAATATTTCCACTCTGCAAATTATCACACCTGGCTGCCACCGGCACTGAGAAATACTGATCGGCAGGGGTCATGGGTGTCGCATCCTAGCCAATGAGACATTGATAACCTATACTTGGTGTTAGTGTATTTTTTTAATCAATTTCCAAAATTAAAAGTAAATGAACAAAAAGTAATTCTAAATTAAATCAATATTTCGTGTCACTGTCCTTTTGCCTTCAAGATAGCATCAAAGCATCAATTCTTCTCGGTACATCTGCGAAGTTTTTGGATAACAACGGCAGGTTGGTTGTTCCAAACATCTTGGAGAACTAACCACAGATCTTTTGTGTATGTCACTTGTGCAAATTCTTCTGTTTCTTCATGTAATCCCAGACAGACCCCATGATGTTGTGATCAGGGCTCTCTGGGGGCTATATCATCACTTGCAGGACTCCTTGTACTTTGTTACGCTGAAGATGGTTCTTAATGACATAGGCTGTACTTTTGCAGTCATTATCCTGCTGCAGAATAAACCTGGAGCCAATCAGACACCTCCCTGATGATATTGCTTTATGGATAAATATCTGCCTGTTTTTCTCAGCATCGAAAGCATTCTTACTTTACAGCATTATTTTCACACCTGCCTAAAACTTTTGCACTGTACTGTATTATGGCCAAATATGAAATAAATATCTAGCTGGTAATCTGCATTAACTCCTTATGTGGCTTAGCCTTTTGGTTCCTGCTCGTATGAGTATGGGCACCCTTGAAGAATTTTGTGGATGTCATATTTTACGATATTTATAATGGGAATATCTACAAACCCACTGAGTACAAGAAAAGTCAATCCCCCTTCCCCACCAAGAAATATATTGGTGGGGGAGAGGATATATACTGTATATTATTATTTTATTTTTTTAAAATTCAACATATTTAAATTTTGTGATGAATTAAATCGAGGGCTCACAAATATCCTTCTTCCTGCTCATTACATCGTCTCCCTCCTCTGTGAGGATACTAGAACATGAAAGAAATTTAAAAGCAAATAGCCAGCAATTATATAGAAATTGCTTTCCGTGTTCCCTTTATTTTCCATTAAATATGACCCTTTAGATATTTCATTATGCCGGGATTTCTAATTAATTGAAGCTCGAGATGGAATTTTACAAACAATTAATTTAGTAGGACCCGGGTTTCCTCCTTAGGGAATAACCTGATTACATGACATTATGAGAACTGAATGAAGAGTCTGATTGATTTTTACATGTTCAACTGTTCAACCAGTTCAGGCCTCCGGAAGGTCATTTTTATCATCTCCAGTACATAGGTATAAAGTAAATCCATGTATAAAACTAGGATTTTATTACTAAGGGATAATTATTATGGTATCGTGCAGTAATTGCTGCTATGAGATATCGGTTTTATTTGGCAGTTTGTAATGGGGTATTATTCGTGATCTTTCGAATTACTATGTGAGAATAGGACATAATGATCTCCTACAGACCCATTTATTGCATTAAACGTCTGGAGAGAAGCAGCGAAAATCCTAATACGTTCCATTCATTTTCTTCTTAGACATCCTCCCATGACATTTAATGAACAGGGGGTTATTGCTGTGCTGTATTAGTTGGGAGGGGAGGTCTCCATGTGGACTTGCTCCGAGTGACTAAGGAATAGAAGCAATGAGAAGATTTTCATTTTACTAAAATCAACCTTAAAACATTTCCAATCTTATTATATAAAGAGTAAGGAACGGGGAGCAAGCTCATTTTTTGTACCAAGCTCATTTTAACCAGTAATAACCAGCAATTTATCATTAGCTTTAACTTTTAGGCTATGTGCGCACATTGAATATTTGCTTGCAGAAATTTCTGCAAGGTTTCTGCATCACTTGGCAGGAAACCCGTGTGTTTTGCCGTGATTTTTGGTGCTTTTTTGCCGCAGTTTTTTATGCGTTTTTTTTTTGCATGCGTTTTTGTACAGCAATGAAGGCTTTCTTGAGCTAACTAAAGATATTAAAAAAAGTTTTCTGATGTAATTTCTTGGTTCAACAGCACCTTTTTCATTCTGATGCTTGGTGTCAGAAGCTGTCATTGACACCTAGCCCTAGGCTTGGTAATGAAAGTGTCAGCCCGACACCCTCATTACTAAGCCTGTAAGTAAACACCAACACACACAAACAAACCCACACACACATTGTCACCAGGCTATGTAGGTGTATTATCAGAATGAACGTACATAGGCTGTAATCAAACAGCAACTCGTAATTTTCATAACCAGCAGAGGGAAAGCTGACTGACTAGTTTACAGGGGAACCCCAGAAAAGTATTGACATAGAGTCCCCCTATAAAATTTAACCAGCAAAGGCTAGGCAGACAGCTGTGGGATATTAAATAGCCTAGGAAGGGGCCATGGATATTGGCCCCCTCCCAAAAACATCAGCTCTCAGCCATCAGAGAAAAGGTGCATCAATAATATGCACCACATCTGGTGCTAACCCTTGCTCTAACTACATGTGGGCAATAAAAATGAAAAAGCATGTACAGAATGGGAGGAATAGGGCTAAGCAACAGCACATGTGAAAAAGACTTGTGTATACTAATAGATCACAGACAGAATATCAGTCAACAGTGTGATGCAGCAGCAAAAAAGGCAAATGCAATTCTAGGATGTATTAACAGATGCATACAGTCTAGATCACGAGAAGTCATTATTGCCCTCTACTTCTCTTTGGTCAGACCTCATCTGGAATACTGTGTCCAGTTTTGGGCGCCACATTTTAAAAAAGACATCAACGAACTGGAGCAAGTTCAGAAAAGAGCGACCAGAATGGTGACCGGTCTGCAAACCTTGTCTTATGAGAAAAGGTTGCAGGATTTGGGAATGTTTAGCTTGCAAAAGAGAAGACTGAGAGGAGACTTAATAGCTGTCTACAATTATCTCAAGGGCTGTCACATTGATCATCTTTGTTCTCATTTGCACAAGGAAATACTAGAAGCAATGGGATGAAACTGAATGTGAGGAGACAGATTAGATATTAGAAAAAACTTTTTGACAGAGTAATCAATGAGTGGAAAAGACTGCCACGAGAGGTGGTGAGTTCTCCTTCAATAGAAGTCTTCAAACAGAGGCTGGACAGACATCTGTCTGGGATGATTTAGCAAATCCTGCTTTGAGCACGGGGTTGGCCCAGATGGCCCAGGAGGTCCCTTCCAACTCTACGATTCTATGATTCTTCCCACTTGCCCTGTAGCGGTTGCAAGTGGGGTAATGGTTGGGGGGTTGATGTCACCTTTGTATTGCCAGGTGACATCAAGCCCACAGGTTAGTAATGGAGAAACATCTATAAGACTCCCCATTACTAACCCCATAGTGATAATATAAAAGCACACATCCAGAATAAAGTGCTTTATTTGAAATAATGACACTGACTCCTTTATTGAATCTAAATTAAACCATACTCACTGAGCACCTAATCCACTGAAGCCAATGTCTCTTGCAACAAAAAAAAAATAATAAACCACAATATTACAATATTCCTCACCTGTCCGCAGAGAAGATAATTCTTAATGACTCACAACGATACTGATAATTTTTAGAAAGACATCCGGTGATACACTGACAGGAGATAATTGCTCCCACAGTGTATTACTGAGCTGCCAAGAGAGAGTTCACCGGAGTTCATCACCTCCGGTGATCTCCCTTACGGCACCACTGCCGCCGCACATAGCAGTGGTGCTGTGAAAGCACCAGCTGATGAACTCCAGTGAACTCTCTCATGGCATTTGAGTGAACTATTGTGGTTGCAATTATCTCCTGTCAGTGTATCGCTGGGGGCCGGGTAGAGCAGTCACATCTCCCGATGTAACTGTTGTACAAGTGAATTCGCCATGGGACACTCGGGATTACATGGACTACAGCGGACAGGTGAGTATATGGTGGTTTATTATTTTGATTTTTTTTCAAGGAAACATAGGCATTGGGGATTGGGTGATATTTGAGTATATATTATTTTTTTATGTTACATTTTTTTCTAGGAGACGAGGGCATCGGGTATTTGGTGTTAGATGAGTATAATGTGTTTTTTATTTCATTTGAATATTATGTAATTATTTTACATATTTTTTGGGGAGGAGTAGTCTAATCAGTCCATGCCTGCTGACCTTCGGTAAGGATTTTACTGTGGGTCACCGCTGCAGGTCACAGTCACAGCTGCAGGGTCACGCTGACATCTGACAGCATAACCCTGCAGCGCTCTGACCGACGGTCTTACCGGCAGTAGCGTTACTGCCGATAAGAACCACCACGCCAGTGTTTCCCACACTGTCACACAGATAACAGCATGGGAAACACCATAGGAAGCCAGTAAAAATGCAAACAAAAACTCAGCAAATCTGAAGCAAATCCACAAACATTTTAATTGTCAGTCCAAGAAAAGAAAAAAAGGGTGGCACTCATCGGTCTGAAAAATCCAAAGTTTATTTCAAATCTTTAAAACATGTTCAGCAGGGGAATGGAAAGCGGAGTGTGAGGACAACGGCCGTTTCGCGCAAATGCGCTTCTAGAATACTATCTTCTATTGTATTGACTGCTTTACATAGTTTTGTATCATCTGCAAATATCGATATTTTACTGTGTAAACCTTCTACCAGATCGTTAATAAATATGTTGAAGAGAATAGGTCCCAACACCGACCCTGCGGTACCCCACTGGTCGTCAAAGCGACCCAATTAGAGAATATACCATTTATAACCACCCTCTGCTTTCTATCACTAAGCCAGTTACTTACCCATCTACACACATTTTCCCCCCAGACCCAGGATTCTCATTTTGTGTACCAACCTCTTGTGTGGCACGGTATCAAACGGTTTGGAAAAATCAAGATATACCACGTCCAATGACTCATCTTGGTCCAGTCTATAGCTTATCTCTTCATAAAAACTGATTAGATTGGTTTGACAGGAGCGATTCCTCATAATCCCATGCTGATATGGCGTTAAACAGTTATTCTCATTGAGATAATCCAGAATAACATCCCTCAGAAACCCTTCAAATATTTTACCAACAATAGAGGTTAGACTTACTGGCCTATTATTTCCAGGTTCACTTTTAGATCCATTTTTGAATATCGGTACCACATTTGCTATATGCAAGTCCTGTGGAACAAACCCCGTCGCTACCGAGTCCCTAAATATAAGAAATAATGGTTTGTCTATTACATTACCTAGTTCTCTTAGTACTCGTGGGTGTATGCCATACGGACCCGGAGATTTATCTATCTTATTCTTATTTAGCCTGTTTCGCACCTCTTCTTGGGTTAGATTCGTGACCCTTAATACAGGGTTTTCATTGTCTCTCGGCATTTCACCTAGCATTTTATTTTCTACCGTGAACACCGTGGAGAATAAGATGATTAATATATTAGCTTTTTCCTTGTCATCTACAACCATTCTTTCCTCACAATTTTTTAGGGGGCCTACACTTTCACTTATGATTCTTTTACTATTGATATAATTGAACAGTTTAGGATTAGTTTTACTCTCCTTAGCAATGTGCTTCTCTGTTTCCTTTTTGGCAGCTTTAATTAGTTTTTTAGATAAAGTATTTTTCTCCCTATAGTTTTTTAGAGCTTGAACGGTGCCATCCTGCTTTAGTAGTTTAAATGCTTTCTTTTTACTGTTGATTGCCCCTTACTTCTTTGTTTAGCCACATTGGGTTTTTCCTATTTCTTGTCCTTTTATTCCCATAAGGCATAAACCGCTTACAGTGCCTATTTAGGATGTTCTTAAACATTTCTCATTTATCTGTATTCTTATTTCTGAGGACATTGTCCCAGTCAAGCAGATTAAGGGCATCTCTAAGCTGGTTAAACTTTGCCTTCCTAAAGTTCAGTGTTTTTGTGACTCCCTGACAAGTTCCCCTAGCGGTAGTCAAGTAAAACTGTACAATATTGTGGTTGCTATTTTCTAGATGCCCGAAGACCTGCAAATTTGTTATTTTGTCAGGTCTATTAGATAGTATTGGGTCTAAAAGTGCTGCTCCTCTGGTTGGATTCTGCACCAATTGTGAAAGATAATTTTTCTTGGTTACTAGCAGAAACCTGTTGCCTTTATGGGTTTTGCAGATCTCTGTTTCCCAGTTAATATCCGGGTAGTTACAGTCCCCCATAACAAGGACCTCATTATGGGTTGCTGCTTCATCTATCCACCTTAGTAGTAGACTTTCCATGATTTCTGTTATATTTGGTGGTTTCTAGCAGAACCCAATGAGAATTTTGTTACTATTTTTCCCTCCATGTATTTCGACCCATATGTACTCGACATCCTTATTCCCTTTGTTAATATTCTCCCTTAAAGTGGACTTTAGACAAGACTTTATATAAAGACAAACCCCTCCTCCTCCCCAATTTTACGATCCTTTCTAACAGACTGTTTCCCTGTACGTTAACTGCCCAGTCATAGCTTTAATTTAACCATAGCTCGGTTATTTCCACTATGTTATAGTTACTAGTAGATATTTCTGCTTCTAGTTCTACCACCTAGTTTGTCAGGCTTCTGGCGTTTGCGAGCATGCAGTTTAGAGGATTTTGTTTTGTTCCAATCTCCTCCCTGTGGATAGTTTTAGAAATTTTCTTACCTCCCTTCCAAGTATGTTGTCTTGGGTCTTCTTTGCCGCACCTCATATCCTTCATCAGTATAATTTCTGGCTTAATGTTCGTGTCTAACATTTTTTTCCCATCCCCTCTACTTCTAGTTTAACGTCCTCCTGATGAGTGTAGCAAGTCTTCTGGCGATTGTGTGTTTCCCAAGTTTGTTGAGGTGTAGTCCGTCTCTGGCAAGGAGTCTGTGGCACCCCCAGGAGTATGGCCGCCACAGTGGCTTTGCCTTCCTCCAGGGGATGGTAATGCCAGGCTTGGAGGCAATGATGGGTCTCTCTCGCAGTCAATCCATACATGCAACACAGTTCCACTCCAGGCCAGCAGGGGGAACTCTGAACCAGGATTAAGGGGAGGAGTGCTCTCTGAGGGCCAGGAGGAAGGAGTAGTTAGTTAGTCTGTGGAGGGTGAAGTGTGCAGATGTGTAGAGAGCTGCTGGAGGTTGAGCTAGGAAAGGAGAGCTCCCTCGCAGTGAGAGCGCAAGAATTGGAGCCTGGTCTCCACGGCTGTACGGACACTAATGGTCCTACAGCAGATAGTAGAGGAGTAGGAGGCAGTAAATGCCCTACTCCCATCTAAGACTTGAGGCACAACAGCAGCTTGGATAGAGAGCCAGGACTCAGAGAAAGAGGAGTCCCGGAGAGAGGCTACAGCTGTCTGCCGTGCAAGTAAGGTTCTTGGGAACATCTGACAGGAGGAACTTCAGAGTAACTTAGTACTGGAGTTCTTCCTTCAAACAAGCGTTAGGAAGGAGACTGCACAGCCCGTCTGCTGAGAGAGAATCCCTGAGTTGCTTCCAGGCTAGCCTGCTTCGTTACCATCTGTAATCAGGACCTTGGACTGCAGTTATCAAGTACAGAAATTGCACCCCGCTGTTTCTTGTCTGCTTCCTACCCTTATGGCACTGCTACATCACCGTGCCAGCCACCTCTACACTGCCCTGGGACTATAGCTTCACCTGTGGGGAGCTTTTACACCCTTGCTGCACCCTACCATCAGTCCCAGCGGTTCTCTCTGCAGCGTCGACTTGACACCTCCCTTGCCGAACACCACAGGTGGCGTCACAAACTATTCATTCCATTAACTACATTCCCCCATTGCTTGGGCGCCCAGGGCCATGGACCGGGTCACCGCTGCTGTGACACATTCCCCTGACACCGGCCCAGTACCGAGTACCCCACTGCCCTGGGAGGGCGACCCAATTCCGTTGTACAGGTAATTCACGCAGTGGTCCAGGAACTCAAATCCTAGTTGTCTGCACCATTTTCTTAGCCAGTTGTTCGCATGAAGGATCCTGTTCCATCTCCTGGTGCCATGCCCGTCTACTGGAAGGATAGAAAAAAAAACCTACTTGTGCATCCAGTTCCTTTACTTTCTTCCCCAACTCTTAAAAAGTCCTTTCCGATTGTGGGAAGGTCCTTCCTTGCCGTGTCATTGGTGCCAACTTGTATCAGAAGAAATGGGTGGACGTTCTTGGAACTGATGAGCTTTGGTATCCTATCGGTCACATCCTTGATTTTCGCACCTGTGAGGCAGCATACTTCTCTTGCAGTTATGTCCGGTCTGCAATTGGCTGCTTCTGTGCCTTTTCCACCACTACCACTCTTCTTCGCTTCGCTGTACTTTTTGTTGTCACGTCTGGATGTTGTTGTGTGCCCTTTTTGTCTTTGCTTGCTAGTAGTGCCTCATCCCTAGGTGTGTCATCTTCATCCTCCACAAGGCCTTGGTATCGGTTTCTCAGTTGTGTGGTTGATGATGTCTCCATGTTCTTCTTG
Source organism: Dendrobates tinctorius (assembly GCF_039654945.1). Taxonomy (NCBI): domain Eukaryota; kingdom Metazoa; phylum Chordata; class Amphibia; order Anura; family Dendrobatidae; genus Dendrobates; species Dendrobates tinctorius. The sequence goes on from NW_027361743.1 coordinate 50,843,838, forward strand.
CTTCTTTTGATCACATGCTTCCACGTCTGTTTTTGGAGGTTCTCTGATACTTTCTTCACCTTCTGTGACCAGTAGAGATGCTTCTGTTCTGTCTAGGAAGTCTTCATTTTCTTTGAGTTTCAAAATTGCAATTCTTTCTTCCAGACCCTGCACCTTTTCTTCTAAAAGGGCCAGTAGTCTACACTTCTGGCAGATGAAGGTGGATTCTTCGTCTGGCTGATCTGTGAACATGTAGCACATGTTGCAGCTCACCATGTAGGTTGTCTCATCTGCCATGTTGCTCCTATATCCTGCTGACTTGCTATGTGCCTTCCTTGTGTAATCTGAAGTTTTTTTTTTCATTCTTGTGTAATCTATTCAATAAGCCAAGCTTTCTTGCAATAATGTCCTAGAGGCACCTGGAATATGCAAATTGTCCTCCTCAAGCTTCAATCCCTGGTTTGACAATGCTTACCAAGCAGCTGGTCCCAGCTGTACCCAATGATGTTCTTGCTGAGGAAGACTCTTCGCTTTTCCCATAAGGCTCCTGGAATATGCAAATTGTCCTCCTCAAGCTTCAATTCCTGATTAGTGAAGCTTTCCAAGCAGCTGGTCCCGGCTGTACCCAACGATCTTCCTGAGGGAGACTCTTTGCTTTTCCCAGAAGGCACCTGGAATATGCAAATTGTCCTCCTCAAGCTTCAATCCCTGGTTTGGCAATGCTTACCAAGCAGCTGGTCCCAGCTGTACCCAATGATGTTCTTGCTGAGGAAGACTCTTCGCTTTTCCCATAAGGCTCCTGGAATATGCAAATTGTCCTCCTCAAGCTTCAATTCCTGATTAGTGAAGCTTTCCAAGCAGCTGGTCCCGGCTGTACCCAACGATCTTCCTGAGGGAGACTCTTTGCTTTTCCCAGAAGGCACCTGGAATGTGCAAATTGTCCTCCTCAAACTTCAATCCCTGGTTTGGCGATGCTTTCCAAGCAGCTGGTGCCAGCTGTAACTAACGATCTTCTTGCTGAGAGAGACTCTTCGCTTTTCCCAGAAGGCATCTTTAATATGCAAATTGTCCTCCTCAAGCTTCCATCCCTGGTTTAGCTTCAATCCCTGGTTTCCATAGCAAAAAAGCACCTCAAAAATGCATTGTTTATTTCTGTTATTGATTTTTGCAGTACAGGGTTTGTTTTTGATTTTTTTTTTCTTTGTACCATATCAGAAATATGTTTTTTTTCTATTACTATTTACTACTGGTTTTATAAGTGCTGTTCAAGTAAAAATTATTTTTTCATCACCTAGAAACCCAAAAATAGAATTGAGATTTGTATCCACTATTGTCTAATGATTATTTTGATATATATAGGTAGGGGAGTTGCCTTAGTGATAAGACTTTATACACAGTGTCAAAAGGGTTTGTCCACTACCGTTATTAATGAGCCCAGAGACGTGAACAAATGTAAAAAATGCAGTAATCATCTCCTGGACTGTTATTTACAATTTTTAATTATTATTATTAGTAGTAATGTTTTATTATTTTTATATATATAAAGTGCTCTCAGTGAGAGAAACAAAATAGGAATCTTGTGGGTATGATACCTTTTAATGGCTAACAAAAAATAGTGAATGTTGTTACAAAGCAAGCTTTCAGGACTGCTTATGTCCCTTCATCAGGCTGATATGACAAAATATTTGAAGAAACCTTATTTATATACAGTTTAAAGCACAACATTTCAATAAACAAACAATGAGCTTGAAGAGAGAATCCTTAATTAGGTAAGATCAGATAGGTAGTATGAAAAGTTCTGAAGATCAAAGGGCTACTTGGAGTAGATAGCTCAGATATGGTAATGGGTCATAAAACCTTCTGACAAATTGAGTCCTGTGTGAATAGAATCAAAGATAGTAATGAATTTATGCTCCCACACTCTCTGATGTGTCTGCGATTTAAAATTGCCTTTTAAAATGACAACTTTCATATTGCCTATGTTGTGTCCTGGACCACAGAAATGTTTAGCCACAGGTAAATGGTTTTTTTTGTCTGTAATTGTATGACGATGAGACCTCATCTTATTTTTATACAAACTTGTCTTTTAATTGAAGCATAGTAGCATCATGGACCCAGTTGCAGGGACAGGCAGCCCTGAAAATGTGAAAATTGTATTCAGTATGCCTTTTTTTTCCCAGTGGCCTTCTGTACAGTAACACTAAATCTTAGAAAAAATGCTAACTTTACCTCCATCTGCTAATTAAAGACCTATATATACCTTTCACATGTGTGTCAAGTGGGGAAGAGGCTGACAAGAACCCACACCTCGGTAACTAATCCAATTAAAGGGAACTTGTCATGTTAACAATGGTATCTGATCTGCAGGCAGGATGGTATACAGCAGGAGGAGCTGATCAGATTGATGTACATTTTTGCAGGAAAATTTTTAGTAAACCTTACATTTTATTAACTAAAATGACTATTTTTTTGTATACATACGAGTCCTGTGGGCGGTCCTATTTAGTGATTGACAGTCTTCCCCGTATGACTGTGCCGGCAGAGATAACTGTCAAACACTAAGTAGGACCGCCCAATGACCTCATGCATACAAAAAAACCCCAGGCATTTCAATGAATCAAATACAAGTTCTATTGAATCTTTTCCAATAAACCTACTGTATATATCATTCTGCTCAGCTTCTTTTTCATCTCTGTACTGTGCTATCTACTGATAACAAGATGGATTCTCTTTAAAGGGAATCTGTCACCCTTTTTTTGGCCTTGCAGCTGCCGGCATAGAGATCAGGGGCTTATCTAAAGCATTCTGTAATGCTGTAGATAAGCCCCTGATGTAACCTGAAAGAGAAGAAAAACACGTTATATTATACTCACAGAGGTGGGCGGTTCGGTCCGATGGGTGTCGCCGTCCCGTCCGGCGCCTCCCTTCTTCATGCGATGACGTTCTCTTCTCCCATCCTGTAATGGCTCCGGCGCATTGCTCTGGCCTGTTGAGGGCAGAGCAGAGTCCTGCAATGCGCAGGCGTCGGGAGAGGTCTGGTGCCTGCGCACTGCAGAATTCTGCTTTGCCCTCAACAGGGCAGAGCAATGAGCCTGCGCCGGAGCCATTTCAGGATGGGAGAAGAGGACGTCATCGCATGAAGAAGGGAGGCGCCGGACGGGACGGCGACACCCATCGGACCGGACCGCCCACCTCGGTGAGTATAATATAACGTGTTTTTCTTCTTTCAGGTTACATCAGAGGCTTATCTACAGCATTACAGAATGCTGTAGATAAGCCCCCGATGTGTATGCTGGCAGCTGCAAGGCCAATAAAAGGGTGACAGATTCCCTTTAAAGCTCATTTAGACTAGTTGATTATTGAATATATAGAAACTCTGAAAACACATTCCAGCACTCTTTATAAAAAAATTAACTTTTTTTTAGTTATTCAATTAAAACTCTTAAAAGTAGACATGGTTGGGAGCCAACAGAACCACCAATGCGTTTCAAACATGGCATGAGATACTGTAATTTGCATTAATACTTTTTTGTGGAAAATACATGAAAACAGGAAATCTGGTTTTGCTTGTTAATGTTTTTAATTTGACGCTGAGAAATTCCAATCATTGTGTTACCAAGTTTAATTTTATTTATGTTTATGACTTTTGTACAATAAATACGCTGGATTTTTTTTTAGTTTTTTTGTTGCAAAATTATGAGAGCCATACATTTTCCAATTTTCAGTCAAACAAAAAGTGTGAGGGCTTAATTTTTGCAAGACAAGATGTAGTTTTCAGTGGTATCATTTTCTGGGGCATACGTCATGATCACTTTTCATTATACATTGTGGGAGGTGGGATGTACAAAAGAAACAACAATTCTACAATTAGTTTTGTAAATACTTATTCACTTTTCAGTTTGACATATTTATTCTGCAGGTCAATAAGATGATGATACCAAACTTATGTATTTTGTTTGTTAAGTTTAGTTACAATTATTTTTTTTCTTGGGTGGGCGGGTGTTTTGTGCTCGCAATATTTCTATAACTTTTTACTTTCAACATGAAAGCTTATTTTTTGATTGACAAGCTTTATTTTTATCATAATTGGAAAAGTGTTTCACTGTAGGCACCATGCATTTAGAAAAATGAATTTAGAAAAATGCATGGTGCCTACAGTGAAACATGGTGGTGGTAGTGTCCATATGTGGGACTGTATGAGTGCTGGTGGTGTCTGGGAGCTTGATTTCATTGATGGGATCATGAATTCACAGATACACTGCTTTATATTGAAAGAGAAGATGCTGCATCACTCTGTGCCCTTGATAGACATGCCGTTTTCAAACATGTCAAACATGTCTAAAACACATTTCTAAGGCCACTGTTGGATTTCTGAAGAACAGGATGAAAGTGAGTCAGTGGCCAAGTGTCTCCTGATCTGAACCGAACCAAAACACCTCTGGGGAATTCTGAAGAGACAAGTTGTCATCACTCTCCATCCAGCAACCAGGCTCTAAAAGACATTGTTCATGAAGAATGGACAAAGAATGGTGTTATAGTATGTCACCAACTTGTTTATTCCATGCCCAAAACCTTTGGTATAGTCCTCAAAAATTATGGAGGTCATACAAAGTACTGAATGTAACAGTTTTTGATGTGGGGTGTAATCATTTTTTCATCAACTAATTTGAGCAAAACTGAAGATTTTGTCATGAAAGGTATATTATTAACCTCACTTTCATGTTATGGCATAAAAAAACATCTATGAAACACAGTCTTGTCAAAATTTTTGTAACTGTTCTTGTGATCAGTGAAATATTACCGTAATTAAAATCTTACTTTTCAAAGGGGGTGTACTCATTTATGCTGAGCTCTGTTTATAAAACCTTATTTATATGTCAGTAATTTTTCACTTATGCAAAAAAAAAGGTCCGAATGTCATCAATGTTTTTGATCAGATTTCATCTGCTTTTTACCATCAGTGTTTTTCATGTGTGATTTTCATGTAGGAAGAAATAAATAAATTGTGAAACTTCTCCTATTCATTGCAATGTTAGAATTGATCCGCACGGGGACTGCGTATTGATGCCATCGGTGAGAATTGCGAATAGATCACGTATGGGATGAATAAGACTATTTATTTTTAGTTGTTTAATTGTCTGACCGCTGAGACGTAGCACGTTTTTCCCTATCGTATTCATGGAGAATAAGATAAAAACTTGGTAAAACCTCTATAACTATTTTGCTTTATTAACAAAAAAAGCAAAACAAAACTAAACCATCTCCTTATAAATGTACTCTCCCCTCGAGAAAGCAACACGCGAAGCGCACGTCGGGGTACCGCCACCGCTCAAGGTAATGTAGGAAAACTCCCCTCCACAACTTATTTTGGTCTCCTTGACTTGTCATATACTTTTAGGCTATCAACTCTTCAGGTTTTTCCTTATAAATGTAGTAGTAAAAAAAAACCCAATGTGGCTCTCTGGATATTGCATGCTTATCAGATGTAAGTAAATGGTTAACAGTAACGGTGTTATAATACCTTATATTACTTGTTACCACTGGAAACAACGCCTGGGTAAGGGACCAGAAATGATTTGCGTAAATGGGTCACATTGGTACCGCTGATCTCTTCCCACTGTGTCACGGGGTAAAGAACAGGAGCAACAGATCACAAATTTGGATTTGTAGACTCCTCGTCAGTCCCGCAGACGCAATATGAAGAAGACTAATGACAAGTCCCCCGACAGGTAATTAAAGTAACATCAGGCATTGCCGAAAACAAAAATAACATTTTCCCTTCCAGTCTTGTTTCTCCTCTGAGACTTCTGCCTTCCGTAGAAAAGACAGCACTTTCCCTGAAGACTCCACACAGATCCACAGCGCACTTTTAAGGAACCATCTTGTGTCATAAGCCTCTTCTTTTACAAAGACATCTTATAAGTAAGAGCGTTACGTAATGTATTTCAACAAAACAGGTCTGAGGATAACAGTGACATTCATTTATTCTGACATTTATGTTTTTTTGTATTTTATTTTTGCTACACTCTGCTTGTATTGAGGATCACAATGCATCAATTATAGAAAAATTTGTAGCATGTCTGAGCATATTAAAAAATGTAAAAAAAAAAATGACATGGTTTTGACATATAAGTCTACGACGGTTGGAGAACACGCTTTGGATGGTTCGGTGTAGCGGTTGAGGTGCATCCACCGTGCAGCCTTCACATCAGTCTCAGGAGATGTCAAATGGATTGTAAGAAAATGAGAATAATGTTAATGCCCACATTGTTTGCATATTGTTAATGGTGGAGCATTTTTTGCCAAACAATTCACACACATTCTCTAATAATCCATTTGAAAGCCACCGCTACTGTCATGTCATGGTCATATTTTGGCTGCCTTGTGGGCACCCAGCAAACACTATACTGGATCCTACGAGAAGAAGCAGAGAATGTTATGGGAGTCCTATGAAATTTATACCCTATAGGATAATACCCCTTTGTCTGAGGATGCTAAGGAACACTCTTAGTTTCATCAGATATCTGAGTGGATGGACTTTATAATATGAAGCAATATGAGGAGGAAATGTGGTAATTTTGTCAGAGTATTTGGAAGCCCCAGTAGGGTTAAGGCTATGTGATGAGTAAGCATGCTCGGATAAGGTGTTATTTGCTCGGGTGCTAACAGTGACTTCGGCATGCCCGAATATGTTTGAGTCCCCGCGCTTCCATGTCTTGCGGCTTTTCAACAGCCGCAACACATGCAGGGATTGTCTGTCAGTCGACCCTGCATGTGTTGCAGCTATCAAGCAGCCAAGAGACATGCAGCCGCGGGGACTAGAACATATTTTTTGAGCATGCAGAAGACACTTGATTAGCACCTGAGCATGCTTCAATAATTTATTATTTTTTTTTTTTCTTTTCATATAGCGCTAACATATTCTGCAGCACTTTACAGTTTGCATACATTATCATCGCTGTCCCCGATGGGGCTTACAGTCTAAATTCCCTATCAGTATGTCTTTGGAATAAAGGCCCTTCTACATTTAGTGATGCACCAGCGATCCCGACCATGATACGACCCGGTCAGGATCGCTGGTGCATCGCTAAATGATCGCTAGTGAGCTGCCACACAGGCAGATCTCACAGTGATGCAGCAGCGATACAGCGGACGATACTTACCTTTCAGAAGCGGCGATCCTGACGTCCTCCCGCCCACGTCCACGTGTCGCCAGCAGGAAGTGCCCAACGAGAAATGGAGCCGGCCGATCTCGCGCGATCAACGACAGACAGCGGGGGGGAGGCGATCGGAGTCAAGTATCACACAGCGATATCGCTGCTACGTCACCAAATCGGTGATGCTTTAGCGATATTGCTAGCGATATCGCTATGTGTAAAACCCCCTTAACAATAACAACTTACCTGAGCACGCTTGCTCATCACTAGTCAGGGGTATATTTTGGAAATAGGTCCTAACATTGCTATAGGCCCCATTCACCAGAGGAAAGCCAAAGTGCGATCTTCTGGTTCCCATATGTCAGGTATGCATCTGCATATTGTTTGTTTTATTTTATAGGTAAGTGCGGTATTCTGCACTTATATTTTTATTATTATATTTTATTGTATATATATATATATATATATATATTTTTTTTTTTTACAATAGATCCCTATGGTGGACAGATGCCTAGGCATCCATCTTGACTATGGCTGTCGGGCACATACTTCCTGAGCTCATGTGCCCAATAGTGGGCACAAATGCAATGTTACCTTGCGTAAGACTAGCCATTAGACAGCTATTGGTCTACATCTTATGTAACTGATAGCCAAGTCCCTAATCCCTTCTCTGATACAAGTGCATGCTCAACTTACTAGCTGTCTGACACTATTGATGATGGTTTTTGTCCACTGGGAAGTAAAAGGATCAGGAATGGTGAAATTTAGCATACCCAATCCTTTTTTGTCTAGGCACAATATGAGGCTCCTATACATTAGCTGGTTGCCCAGTCCTAAAACAATTTGCATGTTGGGTTGTCATGTAGGGGGCCAGCTTAAGATCCCTAGTACATTTAGCATAAATCAGACTTCGATCGGACCGCAATGTACGGACTGGCCGACCGGTCTCCCAGCTCGAGCGTGACAGCTCCATATATTTCTATGAAGCTGTGATGCTTGGGTTGGGAGACCTGCCGGCCAGTCTGTGCATTGCGGTCTGATCTCGGTTCACTTTATACGGTCATCTGATTGTGCCCTTAGAGCAGCGTTCCCCAACTCCGGCCTCAAGAGCCACCAACAGGTTATGTTTTCAGGATTTCCTTAGTATTGCCCAGGTGATAATTGCATCACCTACAAAGGCAGGAAATCCATCACCTTTGAAATACCAAGGAAATCCTGAAAACATGACCTATTGGTGGCTCTTGAGGACTGGAGTTGGGGAACACTGTCGTAGAGGAATGTGCTAAATGCTGAGAGCAGGGTCGGTAGCATCCAGGGTGCTCCCTTATAGTGCCATCGTGATGCATCATTTTCTCACCTACAAGAACTGTTTTAATGAACCTCACATTTAGTCCCCCGAGGATCTCACATAGATTTCACAGAATTTGAAAGGAGCAAAAACATATGTGCATTGTTGTGCCTTTACGTTAAAGCACCACTCCAGCATTTTTTTTTTTATTACAGCATTGGATTGGTGCAACTGTTGCAAGATCTCTGCAACTAATATTATACTTACCACCCGCCATCTTCAGCTCTTCCTGATGCCGCTCCGATCCCACGCCACCAGCTTCTGACGAACCGGAAGTCAGACGCAATGGTCACAAGCTCTCATTTGAAGGCTTTGAGAGAAAGAGCAAGACTCTCATAGACTTGCATTGAAAAGTGACCTCCAGCTTGCTCCAGCAAACACTGTAATGATTCGGCAAGTCACAAACTACTGGAGACCGACCGGAGCGGTGCAGATAAAAGGTGATGATGGCAGTTGGTAAGTGAGAGTGTAGGGGCAGGAAACTTACATTAGTGACCCCATTCCAGTGCTGCAATAAAAAAGTAAGCTTTCAATGAAGGCACATAAAAGGTACAGTATGGACCCCCTGAATTCCGTCAGTGCTGGATTTTGGATCCACACACTTAAAGACTTGTGAACAAGCTGTATTAACAAAATGTGTTGGAGGTAAATGTTACAAAATGTGAAAAATATCTATCTACAACTCTGGGTAAAGCAATATATAGTTTCCACCCTTTGCAGGTCATTTTTTAACAATCATTTTAAGAATATGCCTTGTCCCAAACATCATTTGCTGCGTAGACTTTCTATGAACAGCACTTAATATTTTCTACATTTGTTCGTTTCTATGTGGCCTCACGTCTCGCATTTTAATGATTCATCTTTGGCTCTGAATGATGTTGAGCTGCCAGTACTTAGTGAGATCCGTTTGGATAATGGCTGCAAATAACTGAATGATCTACAGCCTCCCCTTTCATACCTATCACAACGTCCCGGATGTGACGTACATTGTAGCCTTTTGTCCAGTTTCTTAATTATAACCAACAATTATTACTGTTTGAGGCTTCATTAACTATGGCTATGGACACCTTTAACATGGAAAAAAATATTTTTACCTGTTAGGGGTTTCAATCATTACTTAATTTATTTTCATACCTAGTGATGTGCAGTTTTCAGCCAGATCCATGTTTTTAGATTTTCTCATGTCGGAATGTCTCTCCCAGTAAGATAGGCTGGATGTTACCTCTGTACATATCCAGTGAGCTGCTGCTTCATTAGCTCAAATATTAGCGCAGCTTCTATCCCGCACTTTTTTTTTCTTTATGTGCTTTTCACCTTGTTTGTAGTCTGTGATCTCTTCTCTACCCGGGATACTTTCTTCCCTCTCTCTGCTGTGGAGATCTGTATACAACCTCCTCCCTGTTGTTATCTCTAACACTGACAGAAGGGAAAGGTAGCAGGGAGATGTCAGGGGTACATGATCCTGGAAACTCCACTGATAGGTAAAAATAATGTTTGGAGAATTGTAACTCATAGGTAGAAGAGCTCATATCATGCATTAGTTTTCATAACAGAGTGGTGTAAGGGGTAATTAAAAAGTCTATGAACCTGTACAGAGAGTGGAGAATGGGTTCATAGACTTTCTATTGAGCTCGTAAACTACTCTGTGAGCGTTCATGTAGGAGCTGAGTGCTTCTGTCTGCTAATATGTCCACGTTTTTTAAGTGAGTGGTAGGGGTCTCGGGACATGGGCATCCACCAATCATCAGCACATGTGAGGAGGTACAATACAGAGGTAGGCATACCATTGGTGCAACCAATGCAACTGAACAAAGGTCCATGAAGTAAGGGGACCCACTTCCACCTCCAAAGCAGCTAGCATCTTGTGTCAGACACATTTTTGGACTGCAAAGGGCTCATATTCTGTTCTTGCACAAGGACCCAATTCTGTCTATGTCGCCCCTGATATAAGTACAGTCATGGCCCAAAGTGTTGGCACCCTTAAAATTGTTTCAGAAAATGAAGCATTTTGCCTAGAAAATTATTGTGGTTACCCGTTTTGCTATACACATGGTTATTTTATTTGTGTGTATTGTAACAACACAAAAAAAAAGAAAAAAAGGCAAATTGGACATCATGTCACACAAAACCCCAAAAGTGGGTCGGACATAATTGTTGGCACCTACAACTGTTAGGCGTCGGATTTCTGTCGCTGCACAACGAAAATCCCGAGCCTTACTTCCAGCGGTCTCCCATTCCTCTCGAGCCGCAGAGGAGCTTGCTCAGCAAACTCGTTGGTCCCAGCGCTCTGCCCAGACAAGCTCCGTGGCTTTGCTTGCTGCTGCCACCTCTGGCACAGCTATGGCAATGCATGCTGCTCGGCAGCGAGATTCTCCAGGGACTAAGTTCCCATGTCGGGCCACTGAGCATGCCCGTGGTGTGATCTCCCATTGGAGATCGAAGGTCACGTGCTCAGGTCCTGCTCGTGTTTGGATTGGCCCATCCGAGAAGCCAGGAAGGTCCCGGACGCTCGCGGCTATAAAAGGTTTGCATGGTCGCTCGGCCATGCGCTAGGATAGCCAGTATTTTCTGACTATAAGGAGTGAGTGATGGATGCACGTATGAATGTCTCTGGTGACTGACAAATTATGAAACCCTACCCTTGGTACGCATGTGTTGTGCAGCCTAGCCTGCTAGCACCCAGGCTTAGGCGTAGGTAGGACAGAGTTGAGTCAGATATTAGTCACTATCAGTGACTCGGCACGCCTCAGAGCAAGTGCTCCGCACTCCTTAGCCAGCGTCTATAGCGGCGTTCGTGGCAGCGACGCCGCGCGCTCAGTGGCCTAGAAGGACTCTAACCCTGTGCCTTGGGGTGGAGTTCTGTGGCTGTTTGCTGTGTGCTCTGTGGCAGGGCTCTTTGAGCTAAACAGGCTCTGGCATTCACTTTCAAGCGGCTGTGCGGTTCTGTGAAGTAACAGAATCCGCTCCTGTTGACACTGTCTGACATAACCCACGTGTGACTGTTTTCACGCTGCTCTTCCCTTCCACCATTACCTAGCAGCAGTGTACCACCTCTGCACGGTGGACCCCGGGCTGCGTACGCACTCTCTACTATTTTATAATCTGGTGCATTCCGCCAGCCCTAACATTATCCTAGCGCCAGGGTCTGGTTAGTAATGGCGGACGAACAGCGACTGCATAGATACATCCAGCAGCTGGAGGGTAGGTTGGCAGCGCTAGAGCGTTCCACCTCAGCTGCGGATGTTACTTCGGTCGCCGTCCAAGCAGCTACAGAGGCTGTCGCCCGTGTCTCCACGGCCAGTCCTGCCCCGACCTTGTCCCGCCTCCCGACAAGTTCTCGGGCGATAGTGCTTCATGCAGGGGTTTCGTGAGTCAGTGCTCCTTTCACCTGGAGTTGCTGGCCACACGATTTCCCTCCAAGCGGGCCAAGGTGGGGTTTATCATCTCCTTCCTGTCGGGCAGGGCCCTGGAGTGAGCCACTCTGCTGTGGGAGTGCGGGGATTCCCTGGTACAGAGTGCCACCCATTTCCTGGTAGATCTGAAGCAGGTGTTCCTGGGTGCTCGGGTCACGCACGACACCGCACTTCAGTTGCTGGCTCTGACCCAGGGTGCGTCTTTGGTCAGCCAGTATGCCATCCTCTTCAGAACTCTGGTCTCGGAGTTGGAGTGGCCAGATAAGGTTCTCATACCCATATTCTGAAGAGGCCTGGCTGATCACGTCAAAGATGCCCTGGCCACCAGGGAGGTGCCCACCACTTTAGAGGAGCTCATTACGGTCGCTACCCGAATAGACATTCGCTTCACGGAGCGAAGGCTGGAGTGCTCCAGGTCCCGCCAACGTTATAAGTTGGCTCCAAATTTCGCGAGACCTCTGGAACCTTCCGGTCAGCCTCCAGAGCCTCCAGAGGCCATGGAGGTGTCCCGAACGGGGTCCAGGACCCGGTCTGCGCGGGTACCTCCAGTCTGCTTCAGCTGTCGGCAGACTGGGCATCTTTCTAACCAGTGCCCACAGCGCTCGGGAAACGCTCCCATCTAGTGGTTATCGGAGGGGGCCTAGACACCGCGACTTTCTCCTCCAAGCTCCTGTTTAAAGGGGCATTAGAATTTAACTCCTCCACTCTGATGGTGGAGGTTTGTGTGGACTCAGGGGCGGAGGGCAATTTCATGTCATCTGCCTTCGCTCAACAACACAAAGTCCCCCTGGTCTTGCTACCTCAACCAGTCACCATCAGAGTGGTGAATGGGGCGACACTCCCGTCCCAAATCACCCACCAGACGACTCCACTGAGACTCTCACTGTCTCCTTCCCATCAGGAGATGCTGTCTCTTCTGGTCATGCCCGAAGGTATGGACCAGGTCCTCCTAGGAGGTCCCTGGTTACGAGCTCACTCTCCTCACATAGAGTGGTCCTCGGGAAAAATCCTCCGTTGGAGCAAGTCCGGCGAGGGTAGGTGTTTGAGGGACTGCGTACAGGTCGCTACCTCTGAGGTTCCCGCAGATCTCTCCTCGCTTCCCAAGCCATACCAACAGTATACAGATGTATTCTCCAAGAAGGCGGCAGAGACCCTTCCACCGCACCGCCCATACGACTGTCCTATTGACCTCTTGCCTGGTGTTGAGCCTCCCCGGGTTGAGTATATCCACTATCTCTCCCAGAGACAGAGGCCATGTCTCAGTACATCAGGGAGAATCTGGCAAGAGGATTCATTAGGAAGTCTATGTCTCCAGTGGGTGCAGGATTCCTCTTTGTCCAAAAGAAGAATGGAGAATTATGTCCATGCATCGATTACAGGGGTCTTAATGCTATAACCGTTAAGAACAAGTATCCTTTGCCCCTGATATCGGAACTGTTTGATAGGCTATGGGGAGCGAGAGTGTTTACTAAGCTCGATCTGCGGGGAGCCTATAACCTGATTCGCATCCGTGAGGGGGACGAATGGAAGACTGCTTTTAACACCAGAGACGGGCACTATGAATACCTAGTGATGCCCTTCGGGTTTTGTAACGCGCCAGCAGTCTTCGAAGACTTTGTGAACGACATCTTCCGGGATATGCTTACCACCATGGCAGTAGTCTGTCTGGATGATATTCTCATTTATTCTCCAGATATTGACTCCCACCGGAGAGATGTTCGCCCAGGCTTAGGCGTAGGTAGGACTGAGTTGAGTCAGATATTAGTCACTATCAGTGACTCGGCACGCCTCAGAGCAAGTGCTCCGCACTCCTTAGTCAGCGTCTATAGCGGCATTCGTGGCAGCGACGCCGCGCGCTCAGTGGCCTAGAAGGACTCTAACCCCGTGCCTTGGGGTGGAGTTCTGTGGCTGTTTGCTGTGCGCTCTGTGGCCGGGCTCTGTGAGCTAAACAGGCTCCGGGATTCACTTTCAAGCGGCTGTGCGGTTCTGTGAAGTAACAGAATCCTCTCCTGTTCACACTGGGTGACGTAACCCACGTGTGACTGTTTTCATGCCGATCTTCCCTTCCGCCATTACCTAGCAGCAGTGTACCACCTCTGCACGGTGGACCCCGGGCTGCGTACGCACTCTCTACTATTTTATAATCTGGTGCGTTCCACCAGCCCTAACAACAACTTAGTATTTGGTTGCACACCCTCACAATAAATAACTGCAATTGCTTCCTATAACCATGAACAAGCTTCTTACAGCACTCAACTGGGATTTTGGACCACTCTTCTTTTGCAGCTGCTCCAAGTCTCTCATATTTGAAGAGTGCCTTCTCCCAACAGCAATTTTAAGATCTCTCCACAAGTGTTCAATGGGCTTTAGATCCTGTCATTGCTGGCCACTTCAGAACTCTCCAGCACTTTGATTCCATCCATTTATTGGTTCTTTTTGAAGTATGTTTGGGGTCATTGTCCTGCTGGAAAACCCATGACCTATTACGCAAACCCAGCTTTCTGACACTGAGCACTACATTGAGACCCAAAATCCTTTGGTAATCTTCAGATTTCATGATGCCTTGCACACAGACAAGGCTCGCAGTGCCAGAGGCAGCAAAAGACTTCCAAAACATCTTTGAACCTCCACCATATTTGACTGTAGGTACTGTGCTCGTTTCTTTGTAGGCATCATTCTATTTTCGGTAAATAGTAGAATGATGTACTTTACCAAAAAGCTCGATCTTGGTCTCATCTGTCCACAAGACACTATCCCAGAAAAAATTTGTCTTACATACATTTTGACAAACTGCAGTCTAGCTTTTTTTGTCACTGTGTCAGCAGTGGGGTCCCCCCTAGGTTTTCTGCCATAGCGTTTCATTTCATTCAAATGTTGAGGGATAGTTCATGCTGACACCGATGTACCCTGAGCCTGCAGGACAGCTCGAGTTTTTTTGGAACTTGAATGAGGCTGCTTTATCCACCATCCAGACTATCCTGTGTTGCAATCCTTTATCGATTTTTTTATGCTGTTCACGTCCAAGGAGATTAGCCACCAGGCCATGGGTTGTAAACTTCTTGATTATGTTGCGCAACGTGGACAAAGGAACATCAAGATCTCTGGAGATGGACTTGTAACCTTGAGATTGTTGATATTGTTCAACAATTTTTGTTTAACTCCTCAGACAGTTCTCTTCTCTTTCTGTTCTCAATGCTTAGTGTGGCACACACAAACACAATGCAAAGATTAAGTCAACGTTTCCCCTTTTAACCTGGTTTCAGATGTGATTTTTATATTTCCCACACGTTACTTGCCACAGGTGAGTTTGAAAAGGCATCACATGCTTGAAACAAAGTTGTTTACTCACAATTTTGGAAAAGTACCAACAAGTCTGTCAAGCCCATTATGGGGGTTTTGTGTGACATGATGCCCAATTTGCCTTTATTTCTTTTTTTGTGTTGTTCCAATGCATACAAAGGAAATAAAGACGTGTATAACAAAACATGTGCAATTGCAATCATTTTCTGAGGGAAATGCTTCATTTTCAGAAACAATTTCAAGGGTGCCAACACTTTCGGCCATCATGGTATATAAAGAAAAATGATTGCTAAACTTTAAGTAAATATTATCCACCAATTTATGGGTAAGTACATAATACAAGTGATATTGCCCCAGATCCAGAGACTATACTTTGTTGCAAAATTGATTTCTCATAACATTGTATGGTTTGTGTAATCCAAGATGCTATACCTGCAGGAATGCTGTACTACTGACAGAACAAACACTTTACCCGGGCAGCAGCAGACAGGTGTTGACAGCATTTGATCTTCATTATTTTAAATTGGGCATCATGTTCTCACCAGGCTGCATGGTAATGACACTTGATGGCACTCTTCTGTCATTGATATTGCGGTGCAAGTCGATATGTCTTGTAAATCTCAGTACAACAAATGCTTCAGAACTGTCATATTAGAATTCTTGAAGTTCAAAGTAGATGCTTAGAAATGTTTGAAAGCGCCGGGATTGAGACCACAAATGATAACATGTTCTATCTAAAATATGAAGAGTTCATTGTGTCTGTAATGATTAATATGTTCTTCTCTCTTAATAATATGACATTACTGAATACAGAGCACCTTAAATTCCACATCAATATCCATATAATAAATGTTCACCAGATCTAGGTAGATTTAGAAACATTTATTGGAAATCACAAAGGACCCAAGGTCAAGTAGCAGTCATAAGCTTTTCCGTTCATCAATGTCAGGGCCACCTGTCAGTTCATAACACTTCCAAAACTCAATTAACATTCACATTATACTCACCCTCTGTGCACATTAAGAGGCATCTGTCTTTAGAACAGGAACCTTTATATTTATTACATCTGAAAAAAAAACCTGAATAATGGTGAGCAGACTGGGACATAAAGCGCCCATTATGCACTTGCTCACTCAACAAGACATAATGTAAAAGAAGTTGACTGGTCTTTTAAATGTCCTGACTTCAAAATCAATACCTTGAAATTAAGAGATGGTGCAAATTTGTACATCACATTACATTGACCACAGCAGTATTCTGTGGCCGCCGGAATGGAAGAGCGAGAACAGTCTCTTACCTGCCAACAACTGCTGCACTTCTTTTGATTAGCCAACCTGGCTAATCAAAAGACGTTAATCAAAAAAATGTCCACAGGACCAGGGAAGAAATATCAAAAGTGCAATCATATAATCCCTTTAAAAATATGAAACTTTAATAAATTGAGGTAAAAAAACACCCCCCTAGTGCAATAACACAATTAACAAACTCTATACAATAATAACCTGTGATAGCCCTACACTAGCCTGCTATCACTTCCTGACAGTGGAGGTTGGCACCCTAAAAGATACGATTTGGCGCCTCCACTCCGCGGCGGCTGTCCCAGACTCGCCCTAAATTACCCTTATAAACTACAGGTGGGAAAACAATAAGCAAATAAAAGATGAAAGATAGTGCTTAATATAATACACAGACTATTAATGTACAATATATAAAAGACAGGCTATTACATATAAACATAGAGAAACCTCTTGTATAACCAATAGATAGCGGCAAGTCTTGTCTTTTTGGGTATTAATAGACCACAGAAAATATAGATTCCATAAGCTACCAGTAGATAGTGGTAGTCTTGTCTTTTTGGGTATTAATAGACTACAGAAAACATAGATTCCATATGCATTATCAAATAAAGCCAAAAAAAAAAAAAAACTCTCTGCAGTAATATCAGACAAGCATAGACAAGAGGTAAAAAAATAGCGTGGTTCAATAAAGGACCATCAGAATACCTACTGCCAAACAAAAAAAAAAAAAAAATTATAGAAACAGCTGGGGGTTAACCCAAACTTAGCTTCCAGCCTCGACGCGTTTCCCCGTCCACACGGTTCATCAGGAGGCACAATAAGGAACCAGCCAATTCATGGTTGTGAGGTGTCCAGATATAGAGGCAATCTATGCTGCTATCTATTGGTAATACAAGAGGTTTCTCTGTTTACATATAATAGCCTGTCTTTTATATATTATACATTAATAGTCTGTGTATTATATTAAGCACTATCTTTCATCTTTTATTTGCTTATTGTTTTCCCACCTGTAGTTTATAAGGGTCATTTAGGGCGAGTCTGGGACAGCCGCCGCGGAGTAGGGGCGCCAAATCGTATCTTTTAGGGTGCCAATCTCCACTGTTAGGAAGGGATAGCAGGCTAGTGTAGGGCTATCACAGGTTATTATTGTATAGAGTTTAATTGTGCAGACCAATCATCATATGGTGGGGGGAGTGGTAACGATGACGAAGGGAGGGGGCATCTCACAGGGAACGTGTAAGTGGAGTATCCCCCTTTTACCTCATTGTGGCAGCAGTGCTATCTGTGGGTCTCTGTGCTGGGGGTCGGCGGCGAGGTCTGAATCTGAGCATGCACCGCCCCCAGCGGCCATTTTCCAGGAGGCCACCGTATCGTAGCAATGGAGCCGCCGGGCCTCCGGGCTTTGAAGAAATGCCGGCGGAGCCCCGACGCTGCACAAAGAGGAGCTGCCGACCCCCAGCACAGAGCCGCCATGCTGCTGAAAGAGGAGCCGCCGCCGTCGACCCCCAGCACAGAGACCCGCAGATAGCACCGTTGCCACAATGAGGTAAAAGGGGGATACTCCACTTACACCTTCCCTGTGAGACGCCCCCTCCCTTCAGTGGTTCGTATGACCACTGAGTTTTGACCTGCAGCTGCGGAGTAATTAGTGGTCGCAGCTGAAAAGGGGGGCTGCTTCTGCGACAGCATGAGACGCTGCCACACGTTTCGCTTTAACTCCCCAGCCTAGATTGGGCTGTATGGCCAGCCGCCTGTGTAACTCCTCGTCATACCGCCGCCAGGCTGAACCGCCATGTGATTTATATGAACTATATATCATTTCTTGATATATAAATAATTCGGAGCAGCGTTCCGGATGCTTCTGGCCCTAATACAACCCAATACTGCGAAGGCCTGAAGCCAATTATTCATAGTTCATGCTTTTTTGAGCTATTTCTATCATATCCTCGATCGTTAGCTTTATCCACCGTTTGTTGGTCAGCTGATAACAGCGACCGTATGTCAACATAATCATTGTTCCAGATTTTTTGCCTAGTCTCCTGATCTATGTGAGCGCCTAGCGGACTGATCCTGCAGAAAAAGGCATCTTTGTGTAGACTCGCTGACTGTGTTGTTGTAGTGTTCGCCACTGTCACGCTCAGATGCGATAGGTGTAGAATTAGGTCCTTTATCGCTGAGGTTAGCTCCCTTTCTTTTAGGTTACCCCTGTAGTGTAATAGTTCTCCGCTAGTTTTGGAACACTCACCGCTGTGTGACTCTGGAGGAGTGATCACCGATCCTGGAGGAACCCCGGCTCCCGCTGTTGACGGGGTGATGTCACAGGATGGGGAAACTCTGGCTCCCGCTATTGCGATGGACTGGCCGAGGTGTTGACTGGAAACCAGGGAAGCTTGAGATACGTATTCCTGGTTGTTAACCAACGATGGAGCGCATGACGGACTGTCGTGCGCTCGAGCCTGAGTACAACCATGTGATGAAGGAATTATGGCTCTGTCTTGTGCGACTGCATGGCAACTGGAAGCAGTGGGGGATGGTTCTCCCCGGCTGATAGCCCTGGAGGGTGTGCGTTTGCCGCGTACCAGATATCCTGAGGCCCGCGATCAGCAGCTGCTCCTATGCGAGCTGCGTCTGCGTCGGTAACGGGAGGGGTGTTTAGGGGGGTAGCGAAAATGGTGACGGGAGTTGCTGGAGGTAGATTAGGAGGACGTGTGGCGTCTATGCCTGCGTCTGCCGTTACTATGTTGTGTTTTAGGGGTGTTAATATCAGTTGCAGGTGGGGGTTACAGGCCGTAGTGGGTCCTGTCCTGCTGCTTAGTAGGGGCGGTTACGGGATTAATGTACTCAGTGCTGGGATATGGCGGAGCAGGGGTTAATGGGACATCTTTATTAGTTACTTGGGCTGTGAGGGGAGGTGTAAATGTCAGTGTGCTTGGTGGTACTAGTGATGTTACAGTAATCTGTTTTTTTTAGCTGTGGAGTGGTCTGGTTGGACCGAACAGGGCGCTCACCAGCTGCAGTATTGTGTGTCCTGCAGGTCCCCCGGTACCCCCGTGTAGGCGTAGGGGCTGCGCCTGCCAGGGGTAGCATGGAGACCTGGCCAGGACTTCTCCGATGCTGCCTCTCCAGGGACAAGAAGTGATGTAATGGAGTGGGCGGGGCTTGGATGTGTGACGCTGGGCACTGGGCGGAGACAACAGGATCTCGGGGCTGACGTTTTCCGGCCTGCTTCCGGGGAGCTCGCGGCGTGGAGGAGGCCACATCCCCGACCTGCAGGCGCTCAGGATATATAGCTTCCAGGTGTCCGCCGGGGGGAAAAAAAAAAAAAAAAAGTTAACGCACGGACACCTGGCTTTAACCCCTGTAGGACCCTGTAGGACCCTTCCCCTTTAGGAACCATTGGCTGGCAGGGCCTTCCCAATTAGTGCATCACCAAGGGGATTGGTGCGAGGGGGGACTGGGCACCGGCAGTACTTTATTGTTGTTTATTACATGGGCACCACAGTCAGAGGCGCGCTCCTTATGCAGTTCCGCGCCTGCCAGGAAGGACTCCAAAAAATTCTTTAAGACGAAACCTCCAAAAACAAAATCGGTGGTTAAAATTGGAGATTTCTGGTATCTTTCAAAAACTGTGACAGAGTATGCAATATAATAAAAGAAATATATTGCCATGACTTACGCCTAAATTTCCCCGGGGCTTCCGCACGGCAGCTCCAGAGTCGCCGTTGGTCTTATAGTAATGATGCCCTGTCTATTAGTGACATAATTACAACCCATAACTGTTTTAATCTGTCAAGTTCACTTGTACAGCACATGAGAACTGAAGCAGGTGACTGGCTGCAGCGGTCCGGTGAATGATAATTAGGACAGCATCCCTTTAGGACCATCAGCACCACTGGAAAGGAGGCACCGATGCGGTTTCTTTATTTGATGAATCCCAACACTATCACAACCCAAAAAAACCCCCATAAACAGTTTGTAAATATATTATAAAGAAACAAGCAATAGTTTCCTTTTATATTGTTCAGCTTTCTAGATCATTTGCGTGCAATTTGTGTAAAGGGAACATCGATAAGATCCTATAATCAATAGGAAATGACCGTCGCTGTCACTTCTCAGATCATGATTGGTAAATTTTGCCATCATTCAGCCGACCTTCCCGCAAGCAAATTTAGAAACTTTAATTAGTAATTAAGTCAACTCTGTGATGTCAGCAAGTAAGCAGTGCTATCTGCAAATAATGGCAGGATATGTGGGCCACATACTATTACAGGGTCTGAAAATACAGAAACACCAAAGTTTGCAAGTCTGGCAAATGTGAATAAAAGAGCAGATGTAAAAAGCACCATCTGTACTTTATGGTATAGTCTACAAAACAATGGTAAGAGAAGCTTTTATATATACATGGTTTATTTTCTTAAAATACAAACATATTACCTTGTCATTGTAGTTAAACAAAAAAAGATAGTAAACGTTACATAGCTCAAAAAAACATGGCAAGTAAACCACTCGTGTGACTCCTATGACATGTAGAACATAAGCCGCGTATGCAGGAGAGTATCCTAAAGGAGTATTGAAATGTCACTGATAAAACATGGGAATATTGCATTGCGAGAAAGAACAAAAAATTATCATCATGTTATATAATATTTTTAGGAATATGACAAAACATGTATAATAAAAATAAAACAATTGTCACCTGTGCACATAAAACAGAAGTCGTTATAAAGGGTGATTACTGGTCCAATGAATATCATACGTAATATATGCAGCTAAAGAAAAATAATACTGAACATGAAACGCCTCTGCTTTTTTTTTTGGAGGACATAGTACCACAGAGGAGATTCGGAAAATGGGTTAAAAAGAGAAGTCTCTCAGGTTTTCATGTTTTCTCACTGACGGGAAGGAGGAAATGGCTTTTACTTGATCAACATTTAAGAAAAGCTCTGGGGAAGGCGCTCTATAGAGTGGAGTAAAGGGCAAGAGCGTACCGGGAAGAGTTCCTATCTAAGAGTTATATTTGTGCTGTATAGAGCAAAGGGCAAGATTGTGCTGAAAAGGGTTCCTTACAAAGGGTGAGATTTGGGCTAGTTGTGAATTTAGACATCGAAGGAATGCAAAAAAATTAAGATTTTTTTTCTTGAATTTTATCAGAAACTAAATTTATCAAACTTAAAATTTTCCATATAGTGGTAAAAGAACTGATGCAATTGACCAAACATATTGTCCACAGATAGTGGTCAATTTTACTACCAGAAATCAAATAAAGAGGGGGTGAAATGTTGTAGGAGAGGCCTCGTTTAAAGGCTTTAGATTATCTAATGTCTTTGGGATCTAAGGTAAGGAAAGGTTTAGTATCAACATCTGAGATGGTCTAGCCTAATTTAGTGGTAATACCAGCTTCCCTGGTATAAGTACTGAAGGAGTCTATGCCAAACTCCTAGATGGTCTAGTGTACCGTGGAAGTCAACGCCAAAATCCTTGGTGGTCTAGTATATTGAGAAGGTCAACACCAACGTCCTTGGTGTTCTAGTGTATTTATGAGGTTAATGCTGAAGTGACTTCTTATTAACTAGATGATTTTTATGAATCAGTACTGAAGACTGGAAGGGAACCAGCAGCCTGGCCGGTTTTAATGGCACCATTATTAAGGCATTTGTGAGCTCTAGTTTCTGTACTGTAGAAAGTACTGATGAAAGTTTTCAGCGAAAATGTGGACAAAATGATTAAGACTTTCCAAGCCACTCCAACCTCCTAATCATCACTAACTGTCCACACTATGTTAGGTATATACAGTACCACTAAATGCTAGACATCTACTGGAGGACTTGGAGTGATTCTCCTAATGCATATTCAGATACAACAACTTATCTGAGGCCATAATCCACCATTGAACTATTTTGGCAGCATAAAGAAAAACTTGAGAACAAGAGAGAAAGAAGTCCTCCAATGAAATTGTTAGCTATTTTGAAAGATGAAATAATCAAAGGCTGTGGTAAACAAAGCCTTTGTGCTATTCATATATATATATATATGTGCTTATTCCAATCAACATCAAGTGTAGACCTGCTCCACCAAAAATCACAATTGTGGCCTTCAAGTAGCATGGTCATCTGTCCGCAGCATAAGGTCCATTCATAGAACCAGATATTTTGTTCTCAAACATTGTATTTTATCCATTTTTTTGAGTTCTTGCAAATGCAGTCATATCACAAATGCATTTCAACCTTTCAGCGGTCAAGGTAGGCAAGCTCCGATACTAGGTTCAGATATTACAATGCCACTTCTTATCTTCTGGATGCCTTCTAATATGGATATTGCTTTTGCTTTTTACCAGAGAAACATGACAACCATGTACAGATGAGCATCGCGACAGCCGCTCCTCCTCCGGTGCAGTAGTAAGCCCAACCAATTTTGCACATGCCTAGAACAAAGCAAACACTGCCATGAATAAAGGAACACAAGTGACATTACAAAGTATAACAGTGCATTCATTTTCTCAGCTTCAATCTCTGTGCTCCAAGCTGCATATCCTAACCTTAAAGTGGTTAATCCATGAGAAACATTTATTACCTACTCACAGGGTGCACACCTATCAATAGAACAAGGTACGGGGACTGATTGAGCTACCCAAGTGCTGTAAGTGGCTGTCATGTCTCGTGGATTGGTATAGAGTACCAGTGCACATGCAAGACCACCACTCCTTTCCACCACCTCAAAAAATGCAAGCCAAATCTCCCATTTTTGGGGTTAGTTGGGTTCACAGAAGTGGTGACTCCTGCAATCACAAATTTCTCACCTATTCTATGGGTAGCTGCCAAATGTTTTACATGGGAAAACGCCTTTAAAAATCCAAAAAAACAACAACATAGGAACACCGTAATTTCCAAGCAGGGAGGACTCTCTTTCTCCATGTCCAAGACTTGAAGAAATTATGCACATAGATGAAAGAGGGCCTCATATAAAAAAAAATAAACCACACAACCACCCTGGTGCTTGTCTCCATCTACATAACCCCTGAGCCCCATTTCTTACTCACTGTTCGCGAATATTGATTTTTTTTTTTTCACTCAAGGGGTGAGTTCTGCATCGGTTTTTACCACCGAATAGCCAAGGGAATGGGACTAACCAGGGCTACCACCCGCTTTCCAAAGGCCCAATAGCAGTCACATGCTCTGCCTTCATGATATGTAAACTCTTGACCAGCAGTGCAAATATACCCATTACACTTTGTAGTGGATGACCACAAGAGCTACAGAAGACCGTGAAGGAACTCAGAGGAAATGCCAACTAGTATTTTTAGGATGCTATTGCTCTGGCAAAGAGAAGGGTTAAAAAAAACAGAGCCAACACTTTGTTTATAGGCTGCGTCTGATAAAATATATGTTCGGTAATATCAATTTGAAGACTATTTTGCACTTAAACATCAGATTTGGAATGCTTTTCTCTCTCGGTCAGGGTGTCACAGGTTAATGCACAATGGATTCATCAGCAGTTCCGTGCTCTATATGCTCAATTGGGTGTAAAATCACGGCTGATATTGAAGCTTCAATGATTCTCCAAAGTTCAGGATGTCATTTTACAGTTTTATAGCTGGCTAAGGTGTTAGCATTGATGCAACACTAAATGGGCATCTAGTTAAAAGATAAATTTAGAGAAATTTAAAGCAAACGTTACTGAAGTACACGGCTACAAATGGGGATCAAAGGTCTATTTCCATGATCAACATTGTTTCCTAATTATATAATTACTAGATGGTGGCCCGATTCTAATGCATCGGGTATTCTAGAATATGTATGTAGTTTATTTATGAAGTTTTAATAATAATGCAATAATGCACCCCCAATCCTGATATGCATGGTACCCCTCCCCCCCTATCCTGATATGCATGGTCCCCCTCACCCCCCTATCCTGGTATGCATGATCCCCCTCACCCCCCTTTCCTGGTATGCATGATCCCGCCACTTCCCTTTCCTGGTATGCATGGTCCCCTCACCCCCCTTTCCTGGTATGCATGGTCCCCTCACCCCCCTTTCCTGGTATGCATGGTCCCCTCACCCCCCCTTTCCTGGTATGCATGGTCCCCTCACCCCCCCTTTCCTGGTACGCATGGTCACCCTCACTCCCCCTTTCCTGGTACGCATGGTCCCCCTCCCCCCATTGCTGGTATGCATGGTCCCCCTCCCCCCCCATTGCTGGTATGCATGGTCCCCCTCCCCCCCCATTGCTGGTATGCATGGTCCCCCTCCCCCCCATTGCTGGTATGCATTGTCCCCCTCCCCCCATTGTTGGTATGCATGGTCCCCCTCCCCCCATTGGTGATATGCATGGTCACCCTCACCCCCCTTTCCTGGTATGCATGGTCCCCCTTCCTCCCCCCCATTGCTGGTATGCATGGTCCCCCTCACCCCCCCATTGCTGTATGCATGGTCCCCCTCACCCCCCTTTCCTGGTATGCGTGGTCTCTGTTTAAAAAAAAAAAAAAAAAAAAAAAAAAGTTATATACTCACCTTCCGACAGCCTCCGATCTTCTTTCCACGCCCCCAGCCTCGCGGTCCCAGTAATGCATTGTGCGAAACACCGCTGATGACGTCGCACTCTCGCGAGAGTGACGTCATCTCTGGTCTAAGGCGCAAGGCATTACTGGGACCGCGGGGCCGGGCGCGTGGAAAGATCGGAGGCCGTCGGAAGGGGAGAATAACTTTTTATTTTAATTCTCTTTTTTACAGATCAAGGCCTGCCGTCCCATTGAGCGCTGCGCCCGACTGCGCCCGCCGCTATTTGGTCGCGGCCCATGATTTCGGTTACAGACAGACATGATAAGGCGTTATATATATATATATATATATATATATATATAGATTGTTGAGAGATTGTTGCAGTAAAAAACTCCAATCCCCGCAGTTTAGCCACTTAGGTACTGCAGATGATAGTCACTGCTGCATCTACAGTTGTTTGATAAAGGTAGTGGGCTCCCTGTCACCTGTGGGCCAGATGGGTTACTTTAATAGTTTGGGGCCTAACAAAGGCCTGCGGGTCTACCACCAGCATCCAACTGTTATACATGAATACTATGCAGTCAAATGCATTTAACAAGCGATAAGAGTCCCCGGTTCAGGTTCCACGGTTCAAAAAATAAATAAAATTATGGTTAATACATTTTCTTTAAAAAAGTCTTTCAAGTCTACTAAAATCTTTATCTGCATCTCTATCCACCTATACAATAAAGTTAACAACTGAGAGGAGCACTCTGATGATTTGCATTTCTCTCTGTGTTGAACGATCATATTGTTATGCGTGATGGTCAGCAGCGCTTTGGTACCACTTTACCGCATTTGTAACCTGCCAGATTACACAGTGTCTCTTCTGTGTGAAATAGTAATCCTTAATGCAGGGCCGGCCCGAACGTATAGGTGAACTAGGCGGCCGCCTAAGGCGCCGACCCAAAGGGGGCGCCAGAGAAAAAATAGAAAAAATTATAAAAAATCTTTTCAAAAGGCAAAAAGTTTTAGGGATGGAAAGAAAAGTGTACATATTTAAGGGCAAATATGACGCGAGAGGTTGGTTGGGTTGGCAATAATTTCGATAGAATCTGAAGTTGCTAAACAAATTAATCTCGGTGACTTAGTGTCATCCTTTTCAAAAAAAAAAAAAGGCAAGGAAACAAAAATTTTAATTATCTATGGTCGTTTTTGTTTTGTGTTATTGATTACTTTATATATATTTGTCCTATACAACTTCTCAGAAGATTAAAGATTTAGGAGAGAGTTAATTAATCATTGTTGTTATGGTTTATTTTGCTCCTAAATTTATATCCCAAGTTTTCATCTACTGCCAAGAATAGTAGGGGCGCAACAAAATAGTTTCGCCTAGGGCGCCGTAATCTCTCGGGCCGGCCCTGCCTTAATGTAAGTCTATGAGGTTCAAAACGAGTCACTGAGAAAATGTAAAAAGTGACTTTATTACCACTCAGAAAACACCGTGTGATTCAGCAGGTCACAAATGTTAAAGTGGAGCGGAGCGCCGCTGAAAACGGCAGAAGACGACAAGCGGTGTGTATGTTACTACACTCGTTACAGGTATAGAGTGGTGAAAAAAGTCACATCCCGTGTAGAAAAACGTCTGATAAAGTTGGAATACTATATTGAACTTTAAACTTGTTGATGCTTCAGCATTTCTATTTACCGGCATAAAAGTTAGAGAAGGTCAGTAATTTCACAGACTTGAGAACACATCAAGATGCAGAATTATTGTTTAACAGTCACATAAATCATTGGGAAAGATTATTAACCAGAAAATTGGTTATGCTTTTGTAATAACAAAGCTCCACGTGCAGTAATAAATCCCACGCTGGCACTGCTGTTAAGGTCGAATGAGGCGAAAATACTCTTCAGACTTAAGCTCACCATCAAAAATGTTATCAATACAACTTGTGTGGACAGGCACTAATGATATCTCTATGTACTCAGAAATCAAAAGCTTCATTAACATGTTACAACTGAAAACGATTTTACATAAGTCGCTGAACAGGGCGTAAGGTGAAGGAGGGGGTCCTTACATAGCTTCCTGCTCCATGCAGTGAGAGTACCAAAAATGACAAATACTGCAATCTAATAGAAATATCACATACATATAATTTCTGATGGCGGAGAAAAGAAAAGTAGTTGCCGTAAAAGTAAAATATGCTTTTCAACATTTAACAGACTTTAACTGAAAGGTAATTTTTAGGAACGCAAAAAGAAAAACAATACAAATTAAGCAAATGAACTGAAATGATATAAAAATATTGTACGATATACATGAGCCGCCCAAGATTACTTTTAACCCCTTTTTGCCAATAGCCAGATTTTACTTTTCCGGTTTTATTTTTTTAATCCCAATCTTCCTACAGTCAAAACGTCTCTATCTTTCCAAGGGCTTGTTTTTCCTTGGACTGATTCTACGTTTTATTGACAGCACTTTTCTTGACTTTTTCAACTTTTGTCAATATCACAAAGAGTTTGTTTTGAGTGACGAAAGATATACATCTAATTGTCTTACATTTTTAATTTTGTACAGTAACCATGTAAATTATTCAAGTAGAACTGTTTAGAGTCTCAGTTTAGAATGGATTATTAGACAAGTGTTGAGGAAAAGGGGATAAAAGCTGAGTCACATTGACAATGAAATGGATATGAAGCCTACTGTGGTATCCCCAAGAAAATTTTAGGGGTCAGGAAGGGAAGGGTGTTTAATAGATGACTGACCGGACAGGACTCCTCCTTCCACAAGGCTAAAATATTGAAAAATTATAAAAAAAGAGAGAAATGGATGAAGAATGATGTCAAAAATTACACCAAGACTCTTTTTTTTATACCAGTAGTCAACTAGAATCTTAACATATGTTAGCGGCTCGTCAATAAAACCTTCTCAAATTAAAAAAAAAAAAATTTCAAATGTGTGCTTCATTTTTTATTTGAAGCCTCTTCCCAATCCATTTTCATAATAAAGGATTTTTTTAAAGAAATAACTTGAATGATGGGAGGGAATGGCCTATTCATGATTGGATGATTTACATTGATGCCCGCTGCCGAAAGAGCTTTCTCTAAAAATAGTCCATATTGGAGTATATGGTGCATAATTTGTGAGATACATGGCACTAAAGAGAGTATAGTCTTCCAGTTTTCTTTGACCAGAAATGTTCTAAAGCAAGGAAATATGTCTGCCTTAATAATCTGACAATTAAGGCAACCATACATCTGAAATATTCCTATTCGTTGTCCCTGCTAATGGGGAGATGTAGGCTATGTTGTATATCTGGAGGAACATTTATGTATATATGCTAGGTTGGAGACATTTAATTCTGACTTCTAATGCTTTCAGAAAGGGTGAGAGCAGAGCCAATGTAGCGACAACATGCTGATGGTCAAGGACAAGAGGGATGTCCATTTCCTGATCACCATACATGGTGATGGCAGCATTCCCACCATTGTACAGTGAGGAAAAAAAGTATTTAGTCAGTCAGCAATAGTGCAAGTTCCACCACTTAAAAAGATGAGAGGCATCTGTAATTTACATCATAGGTAGACCTCAACTATGGGAGACAAACTGAGAAAAAAAAATCCAGAAAATCACATTGTCTGTTTTTTTTTTCATTTTATTTGCATATTATGGTGGAAAATAAGTATTTGGTCAGAAACAAGCAATCAAGATTTCTGGCTCTCACAGATCTGTAACTTCTTCTTTAAGAGTCTCCTCTTTCCTCCACTCATTACCTGTAGTAATGGCACCTGTTTAAACTTGTTATCAGTATAAAAAGACACCTGTGCACACCCTCAAACAGTCTGACTCCAAACTCCACTATGGTGAAGACCAAAGAGCTGTCAAAGGACACCAGAAACAAAATTGTAGCCCTGCACCAGGCTGGGAAGACTGAATCTGCAATAGCCAACCAGCTTGGAGTGAAGAAATCAACTGTGGGAGCAATAATTAGAAAATGGAAGACATACAAGACCACTGATAATCTCCCTCGATCTGGTGCTCCACGCAAAATCCCACCCCGTGGGGTCAGAATGATCACAAGAACGGTGAGCAAAAATCCCAGAACCACGCGGGGGGGACCTAGTGAATGAACTGCAGAGAGCTGGGACCAATGTAACAAGGCCTACCATAAGTAACACACTACGCCACCATGGACTCAGATCCTGCAGTGCCAGACGTGTCCCACTGCTTAAGCCTGTACATGTCCGGGCCCATCTGAAGTTTGCTAGAGAGCATTTGGATGATCCAGAGGAGTTTTGGGAGAATGTCCTATGGTCTGATGAAACCAAACTGGAACTGTTTGGTAGAAACACAACTTGTCGTGTTTGGAGGAAAAAGAATACTGAGTTGCATCCATCAAACACCATACCTACTGTAAAGCATGGTGGTGGAAACATCATGCTTTGGGGCTGTTTCTCTGCAAAGGGGCCAGGACGACTGATACGGGTACATGAAAGAATGAATGGGGCCATGTATCGTGAGATTTTGAGTGCAAACCTCCTTCCATCAGCAAGGGCATTGTAGATGAAACGTGGCTGGGTCTTTCAACATGACAATGATCCAAAGCACACCGCCAGGGCAACGAAGGAGTGGCTTCGTAAGAAGCATTTCAAGGTCCTGGAGTGGCCTAGCCAGTCTCCAGATCTCAACCCAATAGAAAACCTTTGGAGGGAGTTGAAAGTCCGTGTTGCCAAGCGAAAAGCCAAAAACATCACTGCTCTAGAGGAGATCTGCATGGAGGAATGGGCCAACATACCAACAACAGTGTGTGGCAACCTTGTGAAGACTTACAGAAAACGTTTGACCTCTGTCATTGCCAACAAAGGATATATCACAAAGTATTGAGATGAAATTTTGTTTCTGACCAAATACTTATTTTCCACCATAATATGCAAATAAAATGAAAAAAAAAACAGACAATGTGATTTTCTTGATTTTTTTTTCTCAGTTTGTCTCCCATAGTTGAGGTCTACCTATGATGTAAATTACAGACGCCTCTCATCTTTTTAAGTGGTGGAACTTGCACTATTGCTGACTGACTAAATACTTTTTTTCCCCACTGTATGTGGTACCTCTACACAGGTCACCAAAGCAGACTGTGTCCTGGGGGGAGTTGATCTCTCTGATCAAGTCCTCTAGCTGTACAGTGCCATGAGAAAAGCCAAGGTGTGGTACAAGAAGTTGTCCATGCACATCGTACTCATGGCATTGTACAATGCTTTCATGATATCACGATGTGCATTCCAGACCAGTATGTACCTTCAGTTCTAGGAGGTAGTCATCAAGGTCCTAATCTTTGGAAGTCAGGAAGGAGCGGGCCCTAATACTTTCAGAACTGTGAAATCCCTCAAACCACAAAGAAAGCAAAGTGGCAAAAGAGGTGCAGAATGTGTTTCAGAAGGGGGATACACAAGGAAGCCGCTTATCACCTGCCCCGACAAACCTGGCCTCTGTATAAAAGAATGCTACAAACTGTACCACACATTCATGGACTACTAAATTAATTTCTGACTTGCACAACCAACATATGCCAACCGGACATACACTACACAACTCATGTATGCCAACCTGATGCGCGTTCCACAACTCACTTATGCCAATTTCATGCCCTGTACATAACTGATGTAAGCCAACCTGATGCCCTGCACAGAACTGACGTATGCCCACCTGATGCACTCTATGCCACTCTCGTATACCAACCTGATGCACTCTTCACAACTTACATATGTCACTACATTATAAATTCACATAATAGGAAACATTAGATCAATTACAATATATGTTCACTTGTGGGGTGCCCCCTAAAGGAGCCTGGCGCTCCGAAACGCGCGTTGGGGAAGGCTGATGGTCCAGCCCTCTTCCATTATTTTCTACAATTTAGGTAATGTTGAGTTTGGTATATGGCGCTGTATGTATTTCTGATATCGCTCTGGCAGTATAGGTTGCATGTGCCTCGGTTATTACAAACGCTGTACTATGCCATAGGCATTTGCATGGTGTAATATTGATCAGGTCTTAGCCATTATAGTATTTATTGTGTAACTATCTATGCGCCTTCAAGGTGTGGGAAGTTTTTGCTGAATAAATTGTTGCAGTTTTATATATGGGTAGTAGCTCTTTAATTATTATTTACTATTACTAGCAGCATATTCATTACACAGGTCAACGAAAAAAATTTTTTTTTCTGGTGTCCAAAATATTTTAATGAATTTGGGGTATTTTTGGGGTGCTGATTCTGAATATGTCATCAGTTTTGCCAGATTGGCTCAAGTTTTTGAGATTTTTGGTATCTTATTTATAGCACTTGTTGGTAAATGCGACGCATCATCTCATTAATTTCTTTGGATTAGTACTTGAACTGAGCAGTTCTCAATATAGTTTTGTGTTAATTAGTGTTCTAAAAGTTTGTTCATAGCTTGATTTTTGCACTAACTTTATGTTGTTGTCTGTTTTCCAGTGAAAAGCATGAACTCATCATGAAGAAGTTGTCTTAACGATCCAGACTCATTCTGTTACATTTGTGGTGAATATACACTGCCAAAACATAGAAGAAACATAACACACTTCGTAAAAAAAGTGTATTTTGCCTATTTTGGGGTTATGCTTGGGGACCAAGACAAGTTTTGGGCACCACACATAGTGTGCAAAGCATGTATCGAATTATTACGAAAATGGAGCAAAGGACAAAGAAAAAGCTTCAAATTTGGTGTTCCAATGGTGTGGAGAGAGCCAAAAAATCATCATGATGACTGTTATTTCTGTGCAGTGCAAGTGCAAGGATTCAATAAGCATAAGAAACGAAAATGGGAGTAACATGGAATCTGCAAGAAGGCCTGTCCCTCATTGTGAAGATGTGCCTGTACCTGTGTTTACCATAAATAACAGTCATCATGATGATTTTTTGGCTCTCTCCACACCATTGGAACACCAAATTTGAAGCTTTTTCTTTGTCCTTTGCTCCATTTTCGTAATAATTCGATACATGCTTTGCACACTATGTGTGGTGCCCAAAACTTGTCTTGGTCCCCAAGCATAACCCCAAAATAGGCAAAATACACTTTTTTTACGAAGTCTGTTATGTTTCTTCTATGTTTTGGCAGTGTGTATTCACCACAAATGTAACAGAATGAGTCTGGATCGTTAAGACAACTTCTTCTTGATGAGTTCATGCTTTTCACTGGAAAACAGACAACAACATAAAGTTAGTGCAAAAATCAAGCTATGAACAAACTTTTAGAACACTAATTAACACAAAACTATATTGAGAACTGCTCAGTTCAAGTACTAATCCAAAGAAATTAATGAGATGATGCGTCGCATTTACCAACAAGTGCTATAAATAAGATACCAAAAATCTCAAAAACTTGAGCCAATCTGGCAAAACTGATGACATATTCAGAATCAGCACCCCAAAAATACCCTAAATTCGATGAAATATCTTTGGCACCAAAAATGCTGTTGACCAGTGTCATACATATATATATTCCCATATCTTGTGTGTGTATATATATATATATATATATATATATATATATATATATATATATATATATATATATATATATTAGGGTTCACCTATATCAAAGCTCTTGTGGTCAATTATACATTTATATGCTGTTGTGGAGGGAGGGTCCGGCCTATATGCCCTTTAGTGTATGATCACCATCCTATTAGTCTTTTACAATTTTGTATTTAATAAAGAGAATATTTTTATGGGACTTTTTGGACTGCTTCTAATTGTTTCTTTAAGCTTGCTTCTTTGCAGTCTGTCCTGCAATTGTCCTTTTACCATACACATGATGAATGGATAGATGGCAATTTGCCTCAATATTGCTATAATTATTTGCTATCCACATGAGTCATGTTTACTACTATCTTTTTATATTTTGAGACAGGAGGTGGCAGCTGCTACAGGAGGGCCTGGAGCGATCTGCCCCCCCCCGCCCGCGGCGTAAGATGGAGGGCCACAGCTTCTATTGTGTCCCAAACCGAAGTTGTCGGACCTCTGGGGTCAGAGGGTTCAGGAGGCAGAAACGGCCCGGTTGGTCAGCTGGATACGGGATCTGCGGCTGGGGGAATCACAGCTTCCTCGCAGACCGGTGAGTATGGGTCCATGTCATGTTTGTCTTCATCCTTTTTTAGGTCCCCTGTATTCGGGAGTGGGCAAGGGGGCCAGCCGATGGTATCGGGTC
Source organism: Dendrobates tinctorius (assembly GCF_039654945.1). Taxonomy (NCBI): domain Eukaryota; kingdom Metazoa; phylum Chordata; class Amphibia; order Anura; family Dendrobatidae; genus Dendrobates; species Dendrobates tinctorius. Next base: position 50,877,042 of record NW_027361743.1, read on the forward strand.
AGAGTGCAGGGCTGGAGGGACTGGGTGAGATTTTGGGTTCGGTACGGGTTGCTGTTGCGGTTGAAAGGAAGCAGGCATTCCTTTCATGGGGGGCCGGCCTTTCCACCACTCCAAGAAGTGCGCAAGGGGCTGGCGGTCAGTCAGGGCAGGTGGGAAGCCACAAGCAAGGACTTTGTTGGCAATTTAATGATGGGCAGATTCAGGGCTAACTGCAAATTCAAGCACCTTTGCTCCCACTGCAGTGGTATCTCGCATGGAGCTGCCAAGTGCTTTAGAAAACAGAAAGGGAAATCGGAGAATAATAACTCAAAAGGGGGAGACGCCAGTGAAACTAGCCGCGATGGCCCCTTATCTAAGTAGGTATCCAGATGGGGTTAAGGCAGAGCTGTTGTTGTCCGGTTTTAAGGATGGTTTTAAAATTCCTGCTCCCCATTTTGAGATACCCCGGGTTCTCAAGAACCTTAGGTTGGCTGACCAGTTTGCTGAGGTGGTATCAGAAAAATTGAATAAGGAAGTTCAGTTGGGCCGTATGGCTGGCCCTTTTCGCGTTCCTCCATTTGAGAACTTAGTTGTTTCGCCACTGGGCGTAGTAACTAAGAAAGAGCCAAATAAATTTAGGCTCATTCATCATTTGTCTCTCCCTCGTGGGAGGTCTGTGAATGATGTTATTGACCTGGAGCTTTGTTCCGTGGTCTATACGTCATTTGATGAGGCGGTGCGTCTGGTACGGAAATGCGGGAAAGGGGCACTTATGGCTAAAACACATATCGAGTCGGCATTTTGTTTGCTCCCGGTTCATCCGGACAACGTCAGGTTGTTGAGGTATTATTGGGGTAGTGAGTTTTTTGTTGATAGAGGATTGCCAATGGGTTGCTCAGTATCTTGTGCATTTTTTGAGGCTTTCAGCTCATTTCTCGAATGGGTCGTCCGGCAGGTATCGGGTTTAGATTCTTTGATACATTACCTGGATGATTTTTTGTGTATTAGCCCAGGTTATTCGGGTTGTTGTGAGAGGATTTTGAGGTCAGTGGAATGGGTGGCGGAGCGTTTTGGTGTCCCGCTTGCTCCTGGAAAAACGGAGGGGACTTGCACGTGCCTGTCATTTTTGGGAATCGTGATTGATTCGGTGAAATGGGAGCTCCGTTTACCTGAGGATAAAGTGACGGCATTGCGGGAGGAGGTGGCTCAGGCCAGGCGGCTTAAGAAGTTGTCATTGAAAGAGGTGCAGTCGATACTTGGGAAGTTGAATTTTGCGTGTCGTATCATCCCAATGGGGAGGGTCTTCTCTCGGCGGTTGGCGAGCGCTTCTGGTGGAGGTTCTGCTGATTCTTTATCTCGTTCACAGTGGGAGCGTTTTCGGTCTTTGGCCCCGGATGCGGAAGAAGAGGGTTTGGAGTGTCCGGCCGGGCTATGTAAGGTGGTCTCAGGGCTGCAGAACCTTTAATTCGGGCATCACTGGCTTCTAGTACCTGGTCGTCTTATCAGTCGGTGTGGAGTTCTTGGGAAAGCTGGTTGGGGGCACGTGTGTGTGGGGATTCTGTGGAGGATCAATTGGGTGCTTTATTGTTGTGGTTGGGTTGGGGGGGCAGGTGAGGGCTGGTCGGTGACCAAGGTATCACAGGTAAGGGCTGGTTTGGCTTTTGGGTTTAAGTTGCGGGGCCAGGCTCATTTGACCAAATGTTTCTTGGTTAGCCAGGCCATAAAAGGATTCAGGCGACAGGGTAATCGGGCGGATTTGAAGCGCCCTCTGTCATTTAAAATGTTGGAACAGTTGGGTGTGGTCTTGGATGAGATTTGTGTGTCGATTTTTGAGAGTTCTCTTTTAAGTTTGGCGTTTTCTCTTGCTTTCTTTGTGGCATTAAGGGTGGGGGAATTGGTATCCCCAAGTAGGTATTCATGTGGAGGTTTGTTAGCTAAGGATGTGGAGGTGAGGAAGGGTGGATTGGAATTTTGGATAAGGAGGTCTAAAACCGACCAAAAAGGTAGGGGAAAGAGGGTAGTTTTGGGCGCTGTGCCAAGATCATTGATGTGCCCAGTGCGTTATGTGCAAGCTTATGGGTTTGTTGGCAGGGTTCTGGGGGGCCTCTGTTGTGTCATGCTGATGGTTCCTTTTTGTCAAGGTTCCAGTTTGTTGTAGTTTTTTGGAAGGGTTTGTCTAGGTTGGGGCTTGACGCATCCAGGTTTGCGTCTCATTCCTTCAGAATCAGGGCAGCTACAGAAGCAGTGGCCGGGGGTTTGGGATCAGAGGTCGTGCAACAAATTGTGAGATGGGATTCCAGGCGTTATAAGTCCTATGTTCGCCTAAAGGGGCATGGAGCTGCGCTGCATTAGGTAAAGAGTGTTTTGTTCTTGGGTGGTACCTTGTCTTTGGGATTAATCAAGCGGTTTTTTGCTGCAGGTTGCAGTTCTTTGCTGATATGGATCTTGGGCCATTCCTTTGTTTACTGGGGCTCTCAGCATGCGGATGTACGACGAGAAGGGAGACACCTCGGTTTCTCCAGGAGCGTGGCAGTTATCCGGTGGTTGGGTTTCAGGGGAATGGGTTGGAGCAGGGTCTTACAGGATGTACATAGCAATGCCAGGCTTGATAAGGATCCGGATATTTTGGTCCTTCACGTTGGGGGGAACGATCTGGGAATTCGTTTGTTTCGTGAATTGGTGAGGGACATCAAGCACGATCTACTTCGTTTGTGGTTATCCTTTAAGGGGTTGACGGTGGTGTGGTCAGAAATTGTTCCGAGAAAATGTTGGCGTCGTGCGAGGTCGATTGTCAAGATTAATAAGGCAAGGATAAAAGGTTAACAGGGCGGTGTCCAATTTTGTGGTTAGGAATGGTGGGGTGTCGGTTCGTCATTTTGCTCTGGAAAAAGGGAGCGGTGAATTCTGGCTGGCGGATGGTGTTCATCTGAATGCTGTGGGCACTGATTTGTGGGCATTGGGTTTGCAAGACAGTATTGAAATGGCCGTGGCGTTTGGGGGAGGGGGTCCTTGAAGTTGGTGGTAAATTGTTTTGGGGGATCTGTGGTAATATGGATTCCTCTATTGTTATTATTCTTTGTTTGGGACTGGTGACTTGGGGGGTGACTTCCGGCAGTGGTTGGTCGGATCCCCAGGGGTTTAAGTGGACAGTGCAACTCCGGTGGGGTATTGGTGCTCCCAAGCCAGTGGGGTAACGGCTGGGAGTAATATATGGTATGTGTTTGTCCACATAAGTTTTGGTTACTTTGGTCACCAGACTTTGGGAGCTTCAAGGACCCTCTCAATGTTATTTATATTACTGTTAATTATTTATATGTTGTTTAAATAAAAGGCTGCTGTGGCCATTACCATTCCAAATTGGTGTTCTGGTCTTAATTGGGGATCTCGGTTATGGAGGGGGGGTTGTTTGTATTGGATTGTTTGTATAGGTATGGAGTACACCGGAACATTGACAAGTCCAATGTCATGGTAGCAATCTATACACATAGGTGAGGGGATAAAGGTGAGGCCTAAAGTATCCTTCCGCACTCCACCTCGTCCACTGCATAAGAGATGGAGATGACAGCGGCTACTGATGGGATTCTATATCTGTAATCTGAAAATCTGTCATCACTGAATACAGATTTTACCCGTGATTTGAGAGTTTTCAAAATTAAAAATCAGTCCAGAAGGTGAAAGCAGCAGTTGTATCTGATAATATAACAACATTTCTCATTTTCATGTGTACTATTGATTTATGAATAAAAATAAAGACAGTTACTGTTTACGTATAACGTCTGAAAAAGAAATAATGTTGTGTGAGGACGTCAGTAAGACATCTAATAAATGGCACTACTAGAACAACCCCTTCTTAAATGCTGTATTCCACTATGTTAAAAAAAACCAAAAAACAGGTACCTCCTGAACTGGTGATGTACTACATTCTACATTGCCATACCAGTGATGTTGACAGCTGGTCTGCTGGCACCATATATTATTGTTAAGCCATGTGAGTGCTGCAGCCCATCAATAGCTGCTGATGTGCTAAAGCTCTCATACAGTACATGTCTCGGTCATCTGAGGGAAGTATATGTGTAAGAGCTGCAGCCCATCGGCAACTGCTGAGTGACAATGTCATTTGAGCGCCAGCAGACCCAATGCCAACATCGCTGGTATGGCACCAATGTAGAAAATGAGTATCTTTTTTTTCTTCTTTTTTCATTTTACACGGGGAATACAAATTTAAGAGGTTGCCCAAGTGATGGACAACACAGCAATGCCATATATATTTTTTCATGTGCAGAATGAGAAATGGGGGAGAATTTTGTTTCATGTGGGTATATACACTGCTCAAAAAAATAAAAGGGAACACTACACCATGTGCAGAATTATTAGGCAAGTTGTATTTGAGAGGATTCTTTTTATTATTGACTAACAACTATGTTCTAAATCAACCCAAAAGACTCATAGATATCAAAGATTAATATTTTTGGAAGTTGGAGTGGGTTTTTTTAGATTTGGCTATCTTAGGAGGTTATCTGTTTGTGCAGGTAACTATTACTGTGCAGAATTATTAGGCAACTTAATAAAAACCAAATATAAACTGTGTTCCAAATTATTATGCAAAAAGAGTTTAGGAGTGATAAGGTTAGAATTTTTTTTGTTTGTCATTTAAACTCATTGATGGTGATGTGTGTCAGGGCTCTTTATATCACTGAAAGCAATTGCAGATACCTGTGCAAATTAGTTTGGCAGGTGTGTCCAAATAAAGGCAAGACTACTTAAGAAGGCTGTTCCACATTATTAAGCAGCCTACATTTTTTGCCAAAATGGGAAAGAAAAATGATGTGTCGGCTGCTGAGAAGCAACAAATTGTGGAGTATTTAGGTCAAGGCATGACTACAATCAACATTGCCAAGACACTTCATCGTGATCATCGCACAATCAAGAAGTATGTAGCTGATTCCCAGCACACACGTGTGCGTGCTGATAAGGAAAAATTGAGGACTCTTTCCAACAGGCAATTGCGTAAGGTTAAAAGAGCAGCTGCAAAAATGCCTTGTCATAGCAGCAGACAAGTTTTTGAAGCTGCTGGTGCCTCCAACGTCCCCCGAACAACAAGATGCAGGGTCCTTCAGAGGTTTGTAGCTGTGCGTAAGCCATCCTGTCGACCACCTCTATCCACTGCACACAAGCACAAATGGCTCCAGTCGGCCAAACGATAGATGAAGACTGACTTCCAAACTGTTTTGTTCACCGATGAGTGCCGTGCAACGCTCGATGGTCCAGATGGATGGAGTGGAGGATGGCTGGTTGATGGACACCCCATGAAAACACGGCTAAGGCGCCAACAAGGAGGAGGTGGAGTAATGTTTTGGGCTGGAATCATGGGGAGAGAGATTGTCGGCCCCTTTAGGATCCCTGAAGGGGTAAAGATGAACTCCATAATCTATGTGGAGTTTCTAAAACAGCACTTCCTGCCATGGTTCAAGAGGAAGAACCGTGCTTTCCGCAGCAAGATCATTTTCATGCTTGATAATGCACCGTCTCATGCTGCAAATAACACATCTGCATCTCTGGCTGCTATGGGCATAAAAGAGGACAAACTTATGGTGTGGCCACCATCTTCCCCTGACCTCAACCCCATTGAGAACCTCTGGAGCATCATCAAAAGGAGTGATATGATGGCAGGAGGCAGTTCACATCTAAGCAACACCGCTGGGAGGGTATTCTGTCCACATGCAAAACAATTGACGCACAAACCATCCAAAAACTGACAAATTCAATGGACGAGAGAGTTCAGAAGCTTCTTTCGAACAAGGGGTCCTATGTGCAAATGTAACATTACCTGTTATGAATGGGTCACCAAGGAGGAAAAAACCTAAACATGCTAAGCCCAGAAAAACCAGAGAGGTTGGTAACTATGCAGATTGCAGATCCCTGATCCTACCACACAACTAGCAGCAGCCGTGGAGCGTGCCTACGATGAACCTAGACACCTCGTCACGGCCGGAGGACTACATAAGCCTAAAGCAAGAAAAGGGAAAACTAACTGCCCCAGAGCAGACCCCAAAGGAATAGACAGCCCCCACACATGTATTGACGGTGAAACAAGATGAAAACACAAACACAGGTAGGAAAATAGGCTGAGCAAACGATGGGGCCCAAACTAACTAGAAAGGAGCGGAAAGGAAAGACACTGTCTGCAATCTGCAAAAAAACCCTACAAAAATAATGTCCAACACTTCTGATAGCAAAAATAACCCTGAAGTCGCTAGACTTCTCCCACTATATCAGCACTCTGAAATATTCTGAGACAGAGCAAAATGAGGCCAAATAAGGGACAAAAAGCAAATTGGCAAACACAGATAAATAAGAGTGCAAATTCACACAGCCCAAACCGGGGCTGGCTGACCACAAAAAACTGAGTAGACCAACAAAATCAAGTGTGAACATTAACAGAGAAACTTAGCTTGAGCTGACTGGAACAGAGCTGAGAACAAAGACCTGACAAGCAGAAGGATCACCAGCAACTGAATAGGGCGTCGGCTGCCTTAAATCCAATCTGAGATTCCTGAAGCCCAGTCGTCATCCTCATTCTCAGGTAGCAGATCTTCACTGATCAAATCAGCCTCACTACCTCCTGTTACCACCAGAGGGAGTCTGGAAGGAGAACTCACAACTCGTGAAACAGAGAATGAACTCACAACAATCACCTAGAATAAAGTTTTGATTTGAAAACTGTTTGATTTCATTTTGTAATAAGCTGATAATGCTTATAATTTCACAATTGACCATTTTTTTGTTCAAAATAAAAATAAAAAGATTGAAAACTCTGCTGTGCATAATAATTTGGAACATGCATTTTGAGTGTTTATAATTTTTAAAAATATACTGTTTTCATAGGCAGTTTGTTCAAAAACATTGCAATTATACTAGAATAGTAGATGACTGGAAAATAACAATGACTGCAATTCATATAGGTAATTTAGAGAGAATATGAGGAAATATTTTTTGCATAATAATTTGGAACACAGTGTATACCCATCTCACTTGTTTATTTTCACCAGGTAAACCAATAGTGCAACACAAAATTTAAAAATAAACATTTCTGACATTCAAAAACAAAAAAAAAAATCAGTGACCAATATAGCCAACTTTCTTTACAATGACACTCAAAAGCCTTCCATCCACAGATTTTGGCAGTTGCTTGATCTGTTTACGATCAACATTGCGTGCCGCAGCCACCACAGCCTCCCAGACAATGTTCGGAGAGGTGTAATGTTTTCCCTCCCTGTAGATCTCACATTTTATGAGGGACCACAGGTTCTCTATGGGGTTCAGATCAGATGAACAAGGGGGCCATGTCATTATTTTTTCTTCTTTTAGACCTTTACTGGGCAGCCACGCTGTGGAGTATTTGGATGCATGTGATGGAGCATTGTCCTGCATGAAAATCATGTTTTTCTTGAACGATACCGACTTCTTCCTGTACCACTGCTTGAAGAAGGTGTCTTCCAGAAACTGGCAGTAGGTCTGGGAGTTGAGCTTCACTCCATCCTCAACCCGAAAAGGTCCCACAAGTTCATCTTTGATGATACCAGCCCATACCAGTACCCCACCCCCACCTTGCTGGCGTCTGAGTCGGAGTGGAGCTCTCTGGCCTTTACTGATCCAGCCTCGGGGCCCATCCATCTGGCCAATCAAGAGTCACTCTCATTTCATCAGTCCATAAAACCTTAGAAAAATCAGTCTTAAGATATTTCTTGGCCCAGTCTTGACGTTTTATCTTATGTTTCTTGTTCAAAGGTGGCCGTTTTTCAGCCTTCCTTACCTTGACCATGTCCCTGAGTATGGCACACCTTGTGCTTTTTGATACTCCGGTAACATTGCAGCTCTGAAATATGGCAAAACTGGTGGCAAATGACATCTTGGCAGCTTCACGCTTGATTTTCCTGAATTCATGGGCAGTTATTTTGCGCCTTTTTTACGCTTCTTGCAACCCTGTTGGATATTTGCCAAGAAACGCTTGATTGTTCGGTGATCACGCTTCAAAAGTTTGGCAATTTCAAGACTGCTGCATCCCTTTGCAAGACATCTCACAATTTTTGACTTTTCAGAGTCCGTCAAAACTTCCTTCTGACCCATTTTGCCAAAGGAAAGGAAGTTGCCTAATAATTAAGTACACCTTATATAGGGTGTTGATGTCATTAGACCACACCCCTCCTTATTACAGAGATGCAAGTCACCTGATTTACATAATTGGCAGTTGGCTTTCAAGCCTATACAGCTTGGAGTAGGACAATATGTATAAAAAGGATGATGTGGGGGGGCGTGGCCTGGATCGCTTGTGGGGAGGACGTGTGTCGCTGTTGCTCCTGCTGCCAGCCACGGAGGGAGTCCTATTTTGACCCTAACGGGGGCTTTTGGTGTGCCCCCCAGAGAGAATTGGACCAGGAGAGAGCGGTGGAGGTTTCAGTGGAGGAAACCGCGGCTCTCGGGGAGGAGAGCGGCCGCGGGGAACAGATCCTGGTGCCGGAGGTGGACGGGCGCCATCTTTGCCGCATCTTCCTGCTTCTTCCTGAGCAGCGTGGGCCAGAAGACTGCGGAGAGCCGTTGGAGGAGGTGGAGGGCCACAGCCTATGTTAGAGGGGAGACCGCTGACCGCTACAGAAAGAAAGGAGAAGGTCTGCTTACCGGAGGAGAGGGAGGTGAGCTGGACACAGAAGCCTGGCTGGTGATCAGAGGGTGACCGCAGTGCTGAGTGCTCCTGGTGGCTGGGTCAGGCGCTCCTTGCTGTGTATAGTGACTGGTGATTTGGAGGTGCTGCTCCCCCTTTCCGGAGACGCTGGGACCTGCCTGACCCCACACTACAGCAGTAAGAAACAATATATATAGGGCACCATATCAAGGCCTTATTTACTGATGCCTGCGCTCCACCCTTTAAGAAGCATGAGGTCTTTTTCATCCATGAACATGTATTAATAGACTTTCCCTAAATGCACGAGTGGTGACTTTAAATGCACGCTTCAATTTAACATTATGGTCAAATCTAATAAAGAGCGTGCAAAATCGCTGGATACTGGGGCACATCGAGGCAGGCAAGGCGAAATGGAGAAATTTTTGAAAAATAAATCAGGGTCGGCTAGGCCCACACCAAAAAACCTACACACTAATGCTGAGGTAGAGGAACGGGTCGAGGACTTTGACTCAAGTGAAGATGTCTCAGGCAGTGACATTACCCACTCAGACTCTGGGAAGTTCTCTAGATCAGTATTTAAAAAACTTCTGACCCAAGCATTAAAACCTTTGGTTACAGAGATATCCGGTATGAGAGCTGATTTGTCGCATATTGGTAACAGAGTGGAGTCCCTTGAAGCATCTCAGTCCTCTCTTATTAGCCACTCTAATGCCATGAGGGACCATTTGGAATACCACAGAGAACAGCTTAATAACTCTCTTCTGGCCTTGGAAGATCAAGAGAATAGAAGCCGCAGAAAAAATATAAGGATTAAGGGATTGTCTGAAAGTGTTTCTGCAGAAATATTGGAAAAATCCACGAAAGATATCTTTGCCCTTCTAATTCCACAAGAAAAATGCGACCAAATTGTGATTGAGAGGGTCCATAGATCGCTCAGACCCAGGCCTAAGTCCTCTGAACCCCCGAGGGATGTGATCTGTGGCTTGTTGAGTTATGTGGACACCAATGTTATTCTGTCTGCTGCAAGGGATGCTAAAAATCTCGCTTACGAAGGATCTGCCATACAACTCTACCAGGACATTGCGCCGTCGACCCTTGCAAAGAGAAGAATCCTGAGACCCTTATTGGAAATACTACGCTCGCGTAAAATTCTCTATAAATGGCTGTTTCCGTTTCTAATATCGGTAAATGGAGACGGCAAGCAAGTAACAGTGAGAAGTCCTGTCGACTTAAGCAAAATATGGGACACTTTTGGCATTGCTTCTATTGATATCCCCTCTTGGCTACCTTTGGATATGGATCTTCGCACGCCTCCTCCTATCAACGCTTATACAGGAGGTCAGGGGGAGTGGGCCTCAGTGAAGAGACGCATCCCCCCTAAGCGAGGGAAATCTGAGGCAAGAAGAGAGATGCCCCCCTGAATATTGTATAACTGGGTCTAGTCGCATTTTCTTACATTTGGACTCAGTAGTTTCTTGGTTTCATTTTACAATGGCTTGGTTCACTTGTGTTTGCCTTGATTGACGCCTGCCTAGGTGTTGACACTTTCATTTGATTGCTATACAAGATAATGTGTGCTACTCGTGTGTTGGGGATGTGATTCCCTGATCTGTCATGGGGGGTACGTTGGTCCCCCTGCTCCTGCCACTGGCAGGTAGATGGTTATTGTTATTTATCGGTTACTGTTATTTCACCTTGTATTTTGTATCTTTTGTGGTCTGTCGGCATGTGACACTTTATTATTTATTTTTTCTTTTGTTACATCTAACTTACTATGGGTGACACGGAAAAATTTGCCTCTATAATAGTGGCTTCGTATAATGTAAAGGGGTTACGCTCCCCGTGTAAGAGAAATCAGATACTGAACCTTTTGCATACAAAAAAGGCTAGTGTGATCTTTCTACAGGAGACACATTTTAAAGCGTGGAGAGTACCAGACATGTCCAGATCTCGTTACCCGACCTGGTATCATAGTACAGGGGGGTCGGCATCTAGAGGAGTGAGTATTGCTATTAAAAAAGGTGTTCCTTTTGTCTTACATGACTGCCTTTCAGATTCTGAAGGAAGGTATATTATACTGAAGGGCCTTATTGCTAATACCAAAGTTACCTTATGTAACCTCTATGCCCCAAACAAGGGTCAGGTTGGTTGGTTGTGCAGGACGATGGATACTTTAAAACTATTTACTGAAGGTTTACTGCTGATGGGGGGAGACTTTAATGTCCCACTCAATCCATCTTTAGATACTTCCACGGGTAAGTCTGCCCTTTCCCAAAAGGCACTGAGAAAATTACACCTTTCTTTCCAGAAGTTGCATTTGATAGACACCTGGAGGACACTCTCTCCTTCGGACAGAGACTACACTTTTTATTCCCATCCGTGTGGTAGCTACCATAGAATTGATTATATATTGACACAGACAACCAACCTCTCATTAGTCAAAAACGCGACCATAGACATCATCACACTATCGGACCATGCTCCTATTTTCCTCGATATGGGCATAAAAACCCTTCCGCGACCAGCCGGGTCTTGGTCGCTTAATAAAACATTATTAAAGTCAGATTCGCATATTACAAGACTGACTGACACTCTGGACTTCTTTTTTCAGACAAATTTGCACTCTGGCCCACCTACTCCTGTGGTGTGGGAATCACATAAAGCGGTTATGAGAGGAGAGTTTATAGCTTTGAGTTCCTATCTCAAAAAAGAAAGGACAAAACAGGTTGTGTCTATTTTACATCAAATTAGTTCTTTGGAAAGATTACATAAGAGATCTCAAGTAACTAAGACACTAGCTGAACTAACGGACCTAAGAAATTCGCTAAAAAATCTTTTGAATATCCAATCGGCCAAAACCTACATGAGATGTAAACAGAGGTTCTATCTTCATGGCAATAAAAGTAGCAAGCTTATGTCTTCATTGCTTAAAAAGCAGCAAGAAAGGACGTTTGTTAGACAACTCAGGTCTCTGGATGGCTCCTCAATTTTCGAGACTGCTCATATTGCCGAGGAGTTTAGATCCTTTTATGATAACTTATATAATCTAAATGTACCAGATAGCATGCGAGACCCAATAATAGCTATAGAAAAAATTAGAGAATTCCTGACTCCACTAGTTTTACCTAAAATAACCCCGGAGGGCCAGGCTTTGTTGACCGCTCCAGTTACCCCTAAAGAAATTTTGGATACTCTTTCCACCATTCCAAATGGAAAGGCTCCGGGCCCGGATGGTCTCCCCATTATTTATTACAAAAAGTTTATAAAATCACTCTTACCTCAATTGGTTACCTTGTTTAACTCCTATTTGAAAGGCCAACTTCCCCCTAAGCAATCATTAGAGGCATATATTACGGTTCTCCCGAAGGAGGGTAAGGACCCAAACCTGTGCGCCAGCTATAGACCAATTTCATTACTTAATGCGGACATAAAACTGTGGGCTAAAATTCTAGCGGGCAGAATAGGTAATTTTTTACCCAAATTAATTCATGCGGATCAGGCGGGCTTTGTGAGGGGGAGGGAAGGTAAAGATAACTCCACCAGGGTCATACAGTCCATAATGTTTGCTACAACCCGACAGGTCCCCTTGGTACTCTTGTCAACTGATGCCGAGAAGGCCTTTGACAGAGTGTGCTGGAGATTTATGGAGCAGGTGTTGATTAAGTTTGGCTTTCCTCCTCAGTATATAGCAGCAGTCCTTTCTCTCTACTCCCAACCGACGGCCAGGGTCAGGATAAACGGCACCTTATCTAAAAGTTTGGAGATTCACAACGGGACTAGGCAGGGATGCCCTTTGTCCCCTTCTCTGTTCATTTTGGTTATAGAAACTTTGATACAACGTATCCGACAAGAACAACATATAGAGGGGTTGACGGTGGGCGCGGGGACGTTTAAAACGCTAGCTTTCGCAGATGATTTGCTTTTCCTCATATCCAATCCACCTCAGGCATTCACGATCATCCTTCAAATTTTTCAACAATTTGGCTCCCTCTCCAATTTTAAAATTAATCTAGCTAAATCTGAAGCGTTAAATATCACTCTCCCGTATCCCCAACTTTCCACTCTTCGTACTCAGACTCCCTTCTCTTGGGCTAAGGATTCTATCAAATACTTAGGAATATTTATAACTAGGGATCCTACTAACTTATTTCAAAGTAATTTCGTTCCCTTATTGAAGAAAGTTACTAACCTGATGCATAAATATAACCTACCTACTTTATCTTGGTTGGGTCGCATAAATGTATTTAAGGCATATATTATGCCCATCATTTTGTATACCATGAATATGGTGCCGATTCAGATAGCCCTGACCTTTTTTGGGTCATTAAAGTCACTGATAGGAAAATTCATCTGGAAATCTAAACCGGCTAGGTTGCCTTATAGGCTTCTTACTTACCCAGTCTCTTCTGGTGGATTGGGAGTTCCAGACCCCTTGGTATATTATAAAGCAATTCACCTTGGCAGATGGTTAAAGGTAGTGTCTTGCTCTGAAGGAGGGGAGGGAGCGTGTGTCGATCTGACTTTGTTGGGTCCGAGGGGCTTGCCTTATTTATGGACTAGGGCTAAACCACCGGCTACCCTTAGACTGGATGAGATAACATCTACTACATTACGTACCAGGAGATTGATGTTGGGGGAGTTACCGGAGAGCACTTTCCCTTCGACATTTACGCCGATTAGCTCGATACCGTTTTTATTGGATTCTGATTTTCAGGATCCCTATAATCTGTGGTTTACCCTCCCTAGAGATACATTGAATAGCTTTTACGGTAATAAAATATTACAGGGAGGATCTTGGCCATCAAATGCAACGAGTCAACCAACTAACTTTCTCCAGTGCCAGCATATTCGACGCACGCTCATGCAGTTTAGGAAGAAATTCCCGATCAAATCGAACTGGTCCTGGTTAGATATTATGATTAAACTCCCGCTTCCACGGCTAAAAATCTTGTCTCGTATTTACTCACATCTGATCTCTCCAGGGGTACATTTTAAGCCCTCATTTATTTACTCCTGGGAGATGGAACTTAATGTTGCGTTTACAGGGGAACAAGTATCTAGGATGCTATCTAGTGCACGGGGATTCTCCAGGTGTGTTCTTTTGCAAGAAAACGCTTATAAAATTTTGACCAGGTGGCATTGGACTCCCGCGAAGCTCTTTCAGAGGGGTCTTGCTGATAATGATGCTTGTTGGAGATGCCTTAATCCTGGAGGGCATCATACACACATATTTTGGGATTGTCCCAAATTGAGACATTTTTGGGACGGTGTCGAGCTGGTTCTCAAGAATTTACAGCTAATTAAGACCAGTCTCGGGGCGACGGAGGTCCTTCTTTCGTGCCCATCAAAGGATTTTTTACCAAAAAAACATGGCCTACTCCCCTTGATGTTAAGCGCTGCAAAACAACTGATAGCTGTTCATTGGAAAGATGTCGCTCCCCCCACATTGGAGGAGTGGCGTGACAAAATAAATCAGATTTCTCGTCTGGAGGAGCTGTCTAGCTGGGAGGTCTTTAGTCACAAATCTTATGTGTTGACTTGGGCCCCGTGGACTAGATATTTGAGGGACAACCCTCGAGGAGAGGGATCAGATACTATTTGAACCTCGCTTAGATTTGGTGGCCTTGATTTTTGGGGTGGCTGGTTCCAGGGTTACGTATAAAACTGTTCACCTGATCTAATTTTATATTACATGCACTTATTGCTAGTGTCGATGCCGACGACTACTTTGTTTTAATGTTATTGTTATTGTTTGTTATTATATATTCCTCCTTTCCCTTCCCCTCTTCTTTTTCCTTTTTCCCGTCCACTTTCCCCTCCCCCTCTTGCTTTTTCCCCATTTATTATTTTTTACACCTTGGATGGACGCCTGAACAATCTTTAACCATATGCATTTGTAAAGTGTTGATCTGTCTTATGGTGTAATTGAAACTTGAAAATAAAGAATTTAAAAAAAAAAAAAAAAAAGGATGATGTGATCAAAATACTAATTTGCCTAATAATTCTGCACCCAGTGTAAAATCCCACATCCTAGATATCAATGAATGAAATATTCCAGTTGCAAATCTTTATTCATTACATAGTGGAGTGCGTTGAGAAAAATAAGACATAAAATTGTTTAATGTAAAGTAAATCAAAATTAATATTCCATGGAGGTCTAGATTTGGAATGATACTCAAAATCAAAGTGAAAAATCAAATTACAGACTGATCCAACTTCAGTCGAAATGCTTCAAGACAAGGAAATGATGCTCAGTAATGTGTGTGGCCTCCACGTGCCTGTGTGGCCTCCTTACAATTCCTAAGCATGCTCCTGGTGAGGTGATAGATGTTCTCCTGAGTGATCTCTTCCCAGACCTGGATAAAAGCATCAGTCAACTCCTGAACAGTCTGTGGTGTAACGTGGCATTGGTGGATGGAACAAGACATGATGTCTCAGATGTGCTGGATTGGATTCAGGTCTGGGGAACGGGCGGGCCAGTCCATAACATCAATGCCTTCATCATGCAGGAACAGCTGACACACTTCAGCCACATGAGGCCTAGCATAATCATGCATCAGAAGGAACCCAGGGTTCATATGGTCTTACATTGGGTCTGAGGATCTCATCCCGCTACCTAATGGCAGTCAGAGTACGTCTGGCTAGCACATAGAGGGCTGCGCAGCCCTCCAAAGAAATGCCACCCCACACCATTATTGACTCACTGCCAAGCCAGTCATGTTGGGAGGATGTTGCAGGCAGCAGAACGTTTTCCACTGTGTCTCCAAACTCTGCCATATCTGTCAGATGTACTCAGTGTAAACCTGCACTCATCCAGGAAGAGCACAGAGCGCTAATGTCGAATCTGCCAATCTTGGTGTTCTCTGGCAAATGCCAATCGCCCTGCAAGATGTTGGGGCGACTGAAGCCTATTTCTGATAGTTTGAGCAGACACATGGATGTTAGTGGCCTGCTGAAGATAATTTTTCAGGACTGTGGCACTGCACCTTCTGTTCCTCCTTGCAGACCTACTGCTGGATTGTTTCCCTCTTATGGCCCCTTCCATGTCTCCTGGTGTATGGGCCAGTCTCCTGGCATCTGCTCCATGTGCTGGACACTGTGCTGACAGACACAGATACCCTTCTTGCCACAGCTCGCATTGATGTGCCATCCTGCATGAGCTGCACTAACTGAGCACCTTCTGTGGGTTGTGGACACAGCCTCATGCTACTGTACAGTACCTCTAGGGGTGAGAGCACTGACAAAATGCAAAATTGACCAAAACAACAGCCAAAAAGGATGAGAACAGAACTCTATTGAAGTGTATTGTTCTCTGAGAAATCTCCTAATAATCCCTGCCGATGTCCTAGGAATACAAAGATGGCAGACTTGGGTGCCTATCATTCTTTATACATATGAAATCAGACAGACGAAAACCCTGTATGCCTACATACTACATCAGAGTTACACTGGGGTCATGGATCTACTTGGATCTGAAATAAGGCTTTGTGCATGAGCTCTTAACCTGGCGAATATTCGTATGCATCTTATTTATGCATCTTCAAAATACCATACTTTTTAGCCTTGAATATTGGAGTAGAAGTAGCAATTACTTAAATGAACCCATTCCATTTTTTTTTAACCACATGAATTCATTAAAGTTTAGATTAGGCTCCAGGGATATCATTCAAATCTAAGACTAAAATCAAAGCAAAGTGATTAGCGGGTATGAGGTTCAGTCAAAGTATATACAGGTATGGGAGACAGCGAGAACAGCGCCGGGAAGATGTATTTATGGAAAATGGAGAATATTGCCTCAAGTAGAAACCAATTAAAGA
This sequence comes from Dendrobates tinctorius, assembly GCF_039654945.1. Taxonomy (NCBI): domain Eukaryota; kingdom Metazoa; phylum Chordata; class Amphibia; order Anura; family Dendrobatidae; genus Dendrobates; species Dendrobates tinctorius. The sequence continues at coordinate 50,893,518 of NW_027361743.1, forward strand.
GACAAGCATCAGTTCATTAGTAGGAAAACATACCAATAGTCTGGCACCTAATACACCAGAAAGATACACTGAGATTTTCCTGCTAATTAGACTGCTTTTTAATAAACCTGATAAATAAAACTCTCGGACAATCAACAGAAGCATAAAAACGACCTTGTATGAAAGAAAAACAAGATTTCTAACAAATTCTTCCTAACCCCATGGTGACAGCAGGGACCACTTATGTCTTTACCGATCAGAAACAACATTCCTGATGGCTCATAGCTTTACGTCACTGTCACATTAACCACTATTTCAGGTTTCTGCCTCTAAGGAGTGGTCCATGACCCCCTCTACCAGTTCTGATGGGACCAGCTGCTGTCACCTTCAGCTTTGCTACTGGCATGCATCACTTAGTGGGGGAATTTGGACGTATGTATAGGACCAAACCAGGTCACAATTATTTTTTCTGGCCGACATGACCACCTGTCAAAGGGAATTTGTCCACCCCTGCATCTGAATTTTATAGCTTGCTAGTCAAAGTGCTTTTCACTAAAACGTTGTATATATTTCATGAAGTCCAGTATCTTATTCATACTTTCAAGAGTTCTACATTTATAGTTGACAGTTTATTGAAAAGTTATGTAACTTTACAAATTTTAAGATCTCTGCTGCTGTTACTACGTAGAAACGTTTTCGTTAAAGCGCTTGCTCCATGCTCTTGCGCCCCAGATCCTATTAGAGGACATAACCATCTTAGGTGGAGGGGCCTCTTCTCTGTGAGCCACAACATAGAGTCGCTCTGATATTTGGGGTCTTGAGCATGTATAATTTGGGCAGTCATTCATCTGGATGGCCGCTATGTAGTACTACATTTCCCACCTAAGTGCACCCGAGTGCAGTTTGATGTTTCACACACAGCCATAGACTTGTATGCATGCGCATGATCTGATTTTCAGAGCCACTTGCAGCATGCTGCGATTTTTTTAAACAGCCCGGTCTGTAATGCAAAAAATGCCGATCTGCACTGCCTCATAGTATAACCCTGATCTGAGTGCAACCTAATAAAACATTGAATAGTACTCATCAGAGTTATACTCTGGGGGATGAGCGAGCCCTAAGGGCCTCTTCTGGGGCAAAGGCTTGTTCAGCTAAATCAGTGGCTCCTTTCAGAAAGGGCAAGTGTCTGATCAGATGTTTCATTTATCATTAGGGGGATAGAAACTTAATTATGATAAAGTGACAAATGCACAATTCTAGTACAAAAAAACAATTTGTAGAGAACATTTTATCTAAGCATAGATAATATTATCTCTTAAGTTCCAATAAAATATAAAAATATACCACTTTGTAATATCTGCTAATTACCAATATTGCCTCCTTAGTTCTGTCTCACGCTTGGGTATATTTACTACTAGTGTACAAAAATTCTTTTTTAGCTGGCGGTTCCTGACTACAAACGGTCTCCTCTGTAGTCAGGTTGATCAGTAGAAGTTACATTCTGACCCACATATACTTTCTCGATTCTGCAGTTACATCGTGTGCCTCAAATTTCAGTGACTGAAAAGAAACCCTGAAGAAGAAGACCTGGAAGGAAAGGGTGGACTCAGGAACAAGGCTGCCTTTAGGTGGCCATACTCTCGAGAGCACAGTTGGCCAAACACAACAAAACAGGTGGGATTAGTTGTCCATCTTATATCTATAGTGGGCTCCAAATTTTCCCCTGAAATATCATATTGTGAGAAATAAGAATTAGGCATGTGAATGTGATTGCTTTATTCTTATTGTGGAAATAAGCCACTACATTTTGGCGTCACATTAAAAACACATGTACTGTAGTTGGGTTGAGCAAAGGGGAGGTGATCTTAGGGGCAGCTGACAAATTCACACGGCAGGAGGGCATTCTAATTTAGAATTCATGTGAGAAGCTGTTGTAAAAATGTAGTAGTCACAAGAGTAACAAGAAATCAAGATTACAAAAAAAACAATGCAAGGCGCAAATACTATACAACTCAAAAAATCCTAAAATACTACCGTATTAAGAGACCAAGTACACAAATAGCAAGGAGTTCATCTCTGAAAGGGGCCGTCACAACATACATATATATATATATATATATATATATATATATATATATATATATATTCTTTACTATCAATATTTTTTATTTAGTCCTATTTCATGTCATTATTTTTTTTGGGGGGGAGGGGTGTTTCCTGCATAAAACCTGAGCAATTTCCAGTAATGTTTTGGACCAGATTTTCACCGGTATTTTGATCAGTGTGTCAGTTTTTTTCTATCAGTGTTTTATCAGGTTTTCTATTTTGCAAACAACAAAAAAAAAAAAAAAAAAAAAAAAAAAAGAGATGGAAGTTTTTCAGGCTTCAAGGAGTCAGTGGGAAACTGACAGATCGACAGTACTATGATGCCATCAGTGCGCCGTCCAGAGTTTTTGATGATCCGTATATTTGCATGGGTGAGTTTGTTCGGAGACTAGGATAAAAAAAAAAAAAAAAGACGGATCTTCAACTTATTTTTTGGGTGGATATTCGTTCCTCAAGGGACATGTGAACAGTTCCACAGACTATAATGGGTACATGGTCCATGAAAAACATGGCTAGAACACATACTAGAATATCGGACGTGTGCAGTGGGTTTTCCGTAACCCTTATGTGTTCCTGTAGCAGTTGCACCTACCTAATTCAAACTGTGCAGAGAGATTCCCACAAGCTTGGCGAACTTCTTCACTGTTCCAGCCCAAAGGATACAAAGCGCAACCAGATCCAATCAGCAACCCTGCGAGGAAACAAGAACACATTACTGTACCAAACTGTGCAAACTTCCTAGTAGTAGGATAGAAAGACATCAACTTCAGAGGAGATGAGAACCTACAGCAACATGAACAAATGAAGCCAAGCTACCACACTGCCTCTATATTAACAGGTATATGTAACCTATCTAAGTTTATTTACAGTCCACAGGAAACTATACAATCGATAAATGACAGAAGGGTAGGGTGGAATCTAAATCACACATTAATATCAGGGCTTCACACATAATGAAAATCTGTATCAATATTAGTGAAGAGTGAACATGGTCAGATAAGGAGTTAAACTCCACAGCCCTGGCTAAAATCATGGTCTCCTATGATGCCTATCCTGCTCTTTATACAAGAACCAACATGGCAACCGTAGGGTTCTTTGGAAGAGACTAACAGCCATGGCGACTCATCGTGATCGTGCTGCATGGTGTATAGTAAAGGGTGAACAAAACTCCTAGAAACTGACGGCGCCATTTATGGGGTTAGCAGTAACGATGGATCACAGCTTTAAAAGTGAATGCTGGTTGTATAACACAGCATCCGCTGAGTCTGGAGCAAGCTCACCTCCTGAGCCCGCTCCATACACTGGCACCTGAGATAAGACATATCATTACACCTATGTTGGAGTTTCAAAGGATTGTCTCCTTTTGCCTTTCTTTTGCCCACAGGCTCCATCATGTGTAAAATACAAAATTGAGCTTTACTTACACTATCGGGGTCCAGCGCTGCCTCTCCACCGCCACTCCGTTTTTTGTTGTTCGGCTGCAATGGTGAAGTCACATCCACAGCGCTGCAGCCAATCACTGAGTTCAGCAGCTTGTGATGTGTACAAAGGCTCAGTCAATGATCTCATTGATTGGCTGCAACACTGCTAATGCTAATGTGACACTGCTATCGTTACGGGGGATGGGCAGAGAGGCAGCACTGATTCCGGGGAGGGTAAGTAAAGCTGTTGACTTTCACATTACTGAGTCTGTGTGCAAAAAAAAAATAGATGGAAGGGAACAACTCTTAATATATAGATTACTGATTATAAACTATCTTAATAGAGGTACTTCATTTTGAACATAAAGATCTGCACAATCAAAACAGGAGAAATACAAAATATAGTTGTCCGGTGAGAGGTTGCCATCTTTCTTGGGGAGGGATAGATATTCTCTGCTTTTTCTTTGCTTGTTGCCAATTTATAAAATGGCAATTACCGGTACACATTCAGCGATATCAAGTGCCAGCTTTGAATAAGCGTCTCAGTAAACTGACAATTTGGCTGGTCCTTGGCTTCCGAGAAGATAATATAAGTTGTTTTAATATTTTTTTTTTCATAAATCAGTAGCACACAGGAAAACAAGAATCTTTGTAATAGATCTTATCAGAGAAATTGGCTTCTTTCTCCACCAGGTCTGATCATTCATTCTCAAAATTCTTAATTTACGGGTAAATTGATACCAGTTGCTACCGATAAGATTCTATGGAGAGAGGAGGAGTAAGGAGCTCAACCTCCAGCTCCTCCCTCGTCCTTCCTCTCTACACATAGCTGATAACACAGGGTCCTCCAATTTATTTTGCTTTGTTTTTATTTTTTTTTTACGCTGCGTATTTGTAAGGTTTTAGCAGGAATGTGGGATGCAGTGCCGGACAGGAGGCAGAGCAAGGGTTAACATGCTTATTTACAGGGGAATACCCCATGCAGGGAGGTAAAGGGTTTAACAGGGGAGAGAAACAGTACATAGAGACAAAGGATAACGTGAGGCGAAGAACAACGCTTCTAATATTGGCAGTTCGTTAGACCAGGAGTAAGGAAGTTCCTAAACGGCAGCTCCTGCTTCAAACTCAATGGCGCCTGCATAGGCTGATGCGGTGTCCTTAATAGTGGGGTCCAGCACATAACAATACCCCGTCTTCTGGTGACAGTGGTCGGTCTCCGGTACCTTCCTCTGCCCCTAATCCATATACTGTAGTGGTTAAACAACGGTGTAGGCCACAGTCCTGTATGAGCCCAAAGTAGCTCTGCAAGTATGCAATGGTCAAGTCAAGTTGCAAGTGTCTGGGGCCGAGATTTACTAGCACAGTCAGGGTGTAGGTTACGGTAACACTCCCGGTCTCTTTCAGGCGGCATACGCACGGTACTCAAACCTGAAGCATCTGGCACCTGGCTTTATGTCGGTCATCGGGCACACACTGCCTGTCTCTCTCCCTGGTCCCTGCGGTTAGCGGAGGGCGACAGCGTTCGCTGGTCTGTGTGGGGCAAGTGCTCCCCGGACGGAGCACTCCTCTCTTTCGCTGCTACAACACCCGACTCAGCTCTACTCTGTGTACATGGCTCTGCACGGTTCTGCTCTGCTAACACCGCTTTGCTCTGCTGGCACAGCTCGGCTCTCTGCAGGCGAAGTGGGCTTCCCTTATATGGCCCGTTGCCACACTAGTACTCTCTGTGGTGGGGGAAGCAGAGTGTGCTGCTCAGCACTCTGCTCTGCTCCCCGCCGGCATCAGACTGCCCCGCTTTGCGCGCTTTTTCCTTTTATGTCCCCGATGCTGTGCGCCTTTTTCTGGCTCTCCCCACCCTTCGCCATCCTTCGGAAGGCCCTCCTCACTCAGGCTTCCCCCCAAACAGCAGGGGAAGGTCCGCCCTACCTTGGCTTCAACCCAAGAACAGAGGATGCAGCCCCTCCAGTTCCGGACGCGGCATATACAGTAGATACCCGCAGTCCGGTCCATCTCCCTACATATTGTCAAAAAAATACAAGTAACCTGTTTAACTTAATGGGTGCAGAAATGGTGCAAAAAATCTGCAATGTCAAAACTCACCAAAAGCTCATCATGTGAACGTTGCCTTACAGATGTTGTCCTAGGTGAGATTTGTACCCAGGACCCCAGCGCGGCAAGGCTACAGTGCTAACCACTGAAACACCGTGCTGCCCATCACCATAGGTGATGTCACAGCTCCCCATCCCCTTCACAACGACCTTCTACAGGCTCATTAGAAGCTTCAATAAAAAATAATAGGGTTAGTCTGCTTATTTTGGCTAATGTACATGTAGATTTCCTAAAATTACACAAAATTAGAGTCAAAAAAAGTCACAGTGGCTAATGTTAAAAGTGCAAGATTTCTATTTTTAATAAATTGTGATATGGAAATAAAAACATTGGCAAAATTTGCTAAAAAAATGGTTACACAAATGGTCACTTTCTGTTGACACTCTTAAAGGGGACAACCAATATAGTTGCACTTCCTGTCGTCACTAACAAAAGTAGCATCCACACAAAAAAAACACCATAATAGCTCCAATGTTTTTTGAAATCACAAAGATGTGCAATTAGCTACACACACAAGCAAAAAGACAATGAACTACCAAGATATTCTCGTCTTTCCTATCCGCATAGGTGGTCAGGGCAGTGTAACATGACAATGTGCACAGATGGTGAGGATTATATTTACATGAGTTTGTGACTAGTGAAGCCAACGATATTGGCCAGGAGGAGCGAAGAAAACTGAAATCACTAATTCAGCTGAACTGAGACGGAATTCTTAAGTTGCCCAGATCGTTTCTGAGAAATGTGGCACCGGAGCAGCAGCGTCTGTTCTCTGTCATCACCATCAAAATAATGCACCGCAAACACACAACAAGCCCTGATCTATCCAGTGCCCCAACCAACGTAGTGTGGAGGCAGAACTGCCACCAAGAAAATATTAAACCAGAAACAGGTTTACAGAGATATTTTACTCACAGAAATTAAAGTGATGCCCCACCCTGGCACTGGAAAGTGACTATACACTTATCATATATAGTCATCCTCCCTGGAGATACAGTTATCATATATAGTCATCCTCCCTGATGCCCTCCGTGCCCCCAATGACTGGCATTCTGGTCCTACAGGATCCATGTTGGTAGTAGCGCTAAGACTGACCCACATCTCCGCAGCACAGGGGAGGCACCAGAGTTCCCACGGTGCTCCCACTGCAGCCAGCATCTTGGATGCAGGAGGACTGGGATGACAATCTCAGCAGAGGAGAAAAAAAGGAGCGGACTAAGTAGGGGGACAAAAAATGTCAAATGTGCAGTCACTTTTTATTTGAAGGATGTAGGCTTGTTATAAACTGTTTTCATAGTAGTGGAAATAGTTGATGAAAATGTATAATTGGGTGTTATCTTTCATATTTATTGTGACAAAAATGTCCCAAACCCAATATGTGCCGGAAAAACCAAAGCCTAATACAAGCTACCGCAATATACCATAACAAATTATTTTGTTACTCTATTATTAACCATAAAATGGTCAATATTGTCCCTTTTTTCACTGTAATTTTGTGATTATTTTCCCAAAATGTCTGAAGAACTTTAAATGTTCTTTTAGCAAGCAAAAAAAAAAAAAAGAATCACCAGACCCATTTATTAGGCATTTCCAGCTGTTTATAAAGCAACAAATATTGTAACCATGGAGGCCACAAGGCAATAATGCTAAACCGACGTACGGCCGCTATTCCTTGGTCTCTGTGATTAGGTCAATTCGACATTCACTTCTTTGGGGATTTAAACTCTGTAATGTGCTGTTCCTAAAAAAAAAAAAAAAAAAAATATCACATGAAAAGAGCTAGAAATTCACATCAGTGTTAGTGAAAACATTATTTATGTTTTTTAAAATAAAAATTATTAAAGTGTTATGCTTAAAAAAAGGGCTGCGGAGTTGGAGTCGGAGTGAGGGTCAATTTTGATGGAGTCTGAATAAAATGACCAAGTCAGACTCCAATAATATACAATACATTGGGTAGAGTAGTACAACGCAGGACGTGATGTAAATGTTTTCGTAGGAATTTGGGAAAGTTATGAAATGTCCAATAAATGTCTGTTCTGTTCCGGATCTAAGGAGCTTGGTTGCTACCGGAGATGAATCTTTGCTGCACTTTAAGCACATGCTCAGTAGTGACCAGTGCTGTGGAGTAGTAGTGGAGATGAATCTGTGCTGCACTTTATGTACATGCTCAGTAGTGACCAGTGCTGTGGAGTAGTAGTGGAGATGAATCTGTGCTGCACTTTATGCACATGCTCAGTAGTGACCGATGCTGTGGAGTAGTAGAGATGAATCTGTGCTGCACTTTATGTACATGCTCATTAGTGACCAGTGCTGTGGAGTAGTAGTGGAGATGAATCTGTGCTGCACTTTATATACATGCTCAGTAGCGACCAGTTCTGTGGAGTAGTAGTGGAGATGTATCTCTGCTGCACTTTATATACATGCTCAGTAGTGACCAGTGCTTTGGAGTAGTAGTGGAGATGAATCTGTGCTGCACTTTATGTACATGCTCAGTAGTGACCAGTGCTGTGGAGCAGAAGTGGAGATGAATCTGTGCTGCACTTTATGTACATGCTCAGTAGTGAGGCAGTGATGAGGAGTCGGAAGTCAGATGAATCTGTGCTGCACTTTATGTACAGGCTCAGTAGTGACCAGTGCTGTGGAGTAGTAGTGGAGATGAATCTGTGCTGCACTTTATATACATGCTCAGTAGTGACCAGTGCTGTGGAGTAGTAGTGGAGATGAATCTGTGCTGCACATTATACACATGCTCAGTAGTGGCCAGTGCTGTGGAGTAGTAGTGGAGATGAATCTGTGCTGCCCTTTATGTACATGCTCAGTACTGACCAGCGCTGTGGAGTAGTAGTGGAGATGAATCTGTGCTGTACTTTATGCACATGCTTAGTAGTGACCAGTGCTGTGGAATAGTAGTAGTGGAGATGAATTTATGCTGCACTTTATGTACATGATCAGTAGTGACCAGTGCTGTGAAGTAGTAGTGGAGATGAATCTGTGCTGCACTTTATGTACATGATCAGTAGTTACCAGTGCTATGGAGTAGTAGTGGAGATTAATCTGTGCTGTTCTTTATATACATGCTCAGTAGTGACCAGTGCTGTGGAGTAGTAGTAGAGATGAATCTGTGCTGCCCTTTATGCACATGCTCAGTAGTGACCAGTGCTGTGGAGTAGTAGTAGAGATGAATCTGTGCTGCACTTTATGTACATGCTCAGTAGTGACCAGTGCTGTGGAGTAGTAGTAGAGATGAATCTGTGCTGCCCTTTATGTTCATGCTCAGTAATGACCAGCGCTGTGGAGTAGTAGTAGAGATGAATCTGTGCTGCCCTTTATGTACATGCTCAGTAGTGACCAGTGCAGTGGAGTAGTAGTGGAGGTGAATCTGTACTGCACTTTATGCACATGCTCTGTAGTGGCCAGTGCTGTGGAGTATTAGTGGAGATGAATCTATGCTGCACTTTATGTACATGCTCAGTAGTGAGGCAGTGATAGGGAGTCGGAGTCGGAAGTCAGAGAAATTGAAGAGTCGATGGTTTAGTTAATTGACTCCACAGCCCTGCTGAAAAAAAAAAACATACGTTACTGACTGACAGCCGGCTCATCAGTGCATCAGAACAGTCAGCTGTCAGTCAGTGCCGAGCGGTGGTCACCAGCTGCTCTCAGCAGAGACTGTAATTATGTAGAGTACACCCACATGACTGAAAGCTGGCGGCTACCATTAGAAATCAAGTCAATTTTTTCCCGTATGCCGCACTTTCAGTCTAGCGGCCGGGCACCTTCATAACCCTATTAACCTGCAGAATAATCCTATCTCTTCAACTTAATAGCGTCATTGGGCCTGACAGGGTCCTGTTAAAGAAGTTGTGTGTCAACTTCTTGTCTTGAGGAGCACACTGCTCCCAGTCCCTGGCTTCCTGCTTTGCCGAGGGCAGTGAGATCAGAAAGATTGACAGTTTTGACTAGCGGCTTAGGCTGGTTTCACACTTGCGCTTTTTTGCGCTGCGTTTTTGTGCATAAATGCGCATGCGTTTTTTTCCTATACTTAACATGGGTGCGCATTGGCATGCGTTTGTATGCGCATGCGTTTTTTTGTAGTGTGCGCCCGGGTGCACAAAATGTATCCGGTTGCATTTTTTGTGCGTCCTACCTGTCTCAAAAAAACGCATGTGCACGCAATGCGCACAAAATTCACCCAAAAACACATTAAAGTCTATGGGAGCGCTGACAGTGCAAAAAAAAGCATGCGCAAAAAAACAAGAAAACGCATAAAAAACACATGATGCGTTTCTTATGTGTGTTTGCACTGCGTACGCAGTGCAAAAAAACGCAAGTGTGAAAGTAGCCTTAGTCACACCACTGGTTGAAACTGAGCGCTCTCCCTGGCTGCTAGCTGTGGCAACTTTGCTTCTGCAGCATGGGAGAAAAGCAGGGATACTCAAGCTGGCCAGATCTGTTATTCCTGCTGGCTTCAAAGAGGTATGAGCAGGCTCTAAACCATAGCGCCTGTGAGCACCAAGGGTTACTTATCTAGGTGACCACCCACTCTGAGGCTGCAAGGTGGTCGGTCACCTAGGTGATGAGCAGTACTATAAAAATTCTTGAGAATGAGGAGGATTTTTAATAAAAAGGAAACTGTAAAGTTACTTGTCTTTACAAGAATTTTACAATTTTAGCCACATGAGAACTAGCGACAACCCTTTAAATCCATAATTCAAGAGGAAAAAAAAATAGATAAATCTTGGTTTTTAAAAAGTTGGTCTTGCTATAAAAGTAATTTTTTGGATAAGGATAAGTAGATTTACTGAAGTTTCAGTTTACCGAGATCTGATGTTGTAGAGAATCCAATTCAGTAAAATGCACGTGTGATGTATTGGCTGAGGGTCAGTGAGTAAAATACACTACATGATGTCATAGATGTGACCCCAGCATGCCATAATACAGGTGGCCAATAAAGGAAGATGACTACAGAGGAAACAAGTCTGGCCTCCAACGCAGAGACCGATCTGGGCTGTCAGGTACAATATCACCAGATTAAAATCTTGTAGTCTCCAGCAAAATATATCCATAAGGCTAGTTTCACACTTGCTTTTTTTTGCAGCGCGTTTTTCCCGCAAAAAAACGCATTGAAAAAACGCATACATAAGCATACAACTGCTGCGTTTTTTTCAAGCATTTTTATGAGCATGCATGAAAAAAACGCAGCGTTTTTATGCGTTTGTATGCGTTTTTAGCGCGTTTTTACCGCGTTTGCGTTTTTTTCCAACATTTTTAGGTGGCCCCTCACACTACCAAAACCATGACTTTACTAACCCTAACCCTGACCCTAACCCTAACCCTGACCCTAACCCTTAACCAAATCATACTTAACCCTAACCCAAACCCTAAACCCTAACTAACCCTAACCCTAACCCTGACCCTAACCCTGACCCTAACCCTAACCCTGACCCTAACCCTTAACAAAACCATACTTAACCCTAACCCTGACCCTAACCCTAACCCTGACCCTAACCCTTAACCAAACCATACTTAACCCTAATCCTGACCCTAACCCTGACCCTAACCCTAACCCTGACCCTAACCCTTAACAAAACCATACTTAACCCTAACCCTGACCCTAACCCTAACCCTGACCCTAACCCTTAACCAAACCATACTTAACCCTAATCCTGACCCTAACCCTGACCCTAACCCTAACCCTGACCCTAACCCTTAACAAAACCATACTTAACCCTAATCCTGACCCTAACCCTGACCCTAACCCTTAACAAAACCATACTTAACCCTAACCCTGACCCTAACCCTGACCCTAACCCTTAACCAAACCATACTTAACCCTAATCCTGACCCTAACCCTGACCCTAATCCTTAACAAAA